>NC_134486.1:57464887-57764887 GCF_040206685.1 Ascaphus truei | reverse complement strand
CAGAGTTTGCCCGCAACAGTCTATCACATGACCCCTGGGCTGTTCCCCATTTTTCACAGCTTTGGGTTACCATCCCTGTACCCTTCCCCTTCATTCTCCACCAGTAGATATTCTAGCGGCGGATACCAGGGCACAGAATTTACAGGATCTTTGGAAGGGGATTCAGGCAGCCCTTCGCTCGGCTACCGAGAGATAAAAGAAATCAGCGGATAAGCACCGGAGGCCATCACACCCATACTCCATCGGGGATAAGGTATGGCTTTCAACGCGAAACATTAGTTTACGCCAGCCTTCTGCTAAACTCGGACCATGGTTCATTGGTCCGTACAGCATCATCCGGAAGATAAATGAAGTCACCTTTCAGCTGGAGCTCCCCTCTTCTTTAAAAATTCCCACCACTTTCCATGTGTCCCTCCTGAAACCTGTGGTGAGGAATCGCTTTTCAGAAGATCCCTCCCTCCTAGTCGGGTAAATGTTGAGGGTCAAATTGAATACGAAGTGCGGCAGATACTCGACTCTCGTAACTCCAGAGGATCAATTCAATATCAGGTTGATTGAAAGGGGTATGGTCCTGAGTAAAGGAGCTAGGTGAAGTATCAGGATCTTCATGCTTCAGCTTTAGTCAAGGCGTTCCATCGTCGTCAGCCAGAAAAACCAGGACATGGTTGCCCCGGAGTTCGACCCTGAAAAGGGGGATACTATAAGGGATCTGTCTGAACATCCAGGAAGTGACATCATCTGGTCTGAAGCTACCATGGCCATCCTGCTTCCTGGCAAATTCTGCCCGTACTCCCCTGACAGGAAATCAGCCTCTCTTTGGCTCTCATTGCCAGCAGCTGCCTCTGGCCTTAAATAGCAGGCAGTTGCTACTAGGCTTTGTTCGTGCAAAGTTCTGGATACCTTGTTCTGTCTGAGCTCCCCCTTGCCTTTGTTTTGCATGTTGCCTGTCTTGACCTTGGAACTAAATCTGACCACCCCTTGCCTGCCACCTGCCTCGAGCTCGGAACCGGACCTGACTACCCTTGCATGCTGCCTGCCTCGACCCCGAAATGTACCTGATTACCCCTGCATCCCAGGCTTCTGATCCCAGGCCACGGTCCATGTATTACTCCCTACCTCTGCCCTGCAGGTCCGTATCCTGTTTTGCAGTCAGCAACATTACAAGATGCTGCTGAGCGGCAGCGCGATATGGAGATGTCACGCTACCGCAGAGCGGCATCTTGATCAAGGATCCTTGGCAGTGAGCGGAGACAGGAGAGGAGATAAGGAGGCGTGGTCATGAGTGGTTCGCCCTCATTGGATGAACCGCTAATGTGACGTGACTGTCGCCGGCCACAATTTTTTTTAAAATCTCTTCAGAAGAGTGTCGCTCTGCAGCTCCAGGCGGCACGCATCTCGCTACAGGTATGTGTACAATCATTGTTTTTTTGTATCTTGTTTTTGAGCCATGCAGCATTGTGCCACGTAACGCTGCCAGTGTTTTTAGGCATAATCATGGCCTTACGCGTTTCACGACGCCCAATGTTTGCTTCCTCAGAGGTTACAGCATATGCATCAGGGCCATATTGTACTGTGTTTTCTTCTTTTTGTTTTCCTTTTATGTGATATCCCTCTGGAGAATACACCTGACATCTATGTGATTACAAAATGCGTGAAATTAAGAGAAATACAATGTGAGTGTATAACTAGTGATCAAGAAAATGTATATTGTGATTGAGACATACTACACTATATTGCTTCTTTCCAAGACTTTGTATTATTCAGATTTGTGGAGAAATCTATGGGCGATCTGGGCAGCATTTATGTGCAATTATGTCTGCAATTTCTTTGTATAATATTTTTTTTGTATAATTGATATATAAATTACCAGCCTCTGACGAAGCTCCCTGGTGGGAGGGAAATGTGTTAGGCAGTACACGTGGGGACGTCATTGAACGTGGGATGTGGTGATTGTCACGGTAGCTTATGACAAGATATAATGAACACCAAATATCTGGGTTGAACTGAACGAGGCTTAGATATAATAAAATATAATTTATTCCTTAAATAAGGTGAACACAGCAATATAGTACAATTAACAGACAAGAAGGTAACACTTAGAGAGCGGCAGAAATTGCCCACATCTCGAGATGCCCCCAGCCAGTAGTAACGCTGTAATAACCGGGCTCGCGTTCTGTTGACCCCCTGATGTCCCGCTAATGGAATAGAGTGAGCTACCCGTAACAGTTGCTGTCGGTACCCCTGGGGCACTACTAGCTGTTGCTTACCGGTCAATCCCTCCTCTATCCCTGGGTTCCCTTCTTCTCTATACAGGAGTCCCTTATACCATAGGCAGTGCTCAGAATCCATTGCTGGGTATTGGCAGACTTTCTGGCCGGTGCCGCCGCCTCCGCCTTGGCTACTGTTTTGGTGGTCATCAGGGCTCGGCTGGCCACATAGTCATCTGCAAGCCTTGCCGCCTCCTGGTAAGTCTTGGGCTTCTTGTCGTACACCCAAGCCCTCACCGCCGGCGGACACTACTGCATGAGCTGCTCCTGAAAGATGAGGTCCAGCAGGCGTTGGTAAGTCCGTGCCTCATAGCCCTCCACCCAGCGTATCCGTACAAAGCCATGCGGGTCACGTAGGTAATATAGGACTCCTGGGGCTGCCTCTCTTCCTGCCGGAATTTACCCCGGTAGGCTTCAGGGGTAAAACCGTACTGAAACAATAACAGTTCTTTCAGGTGTTCATAGTCATCAGCATACTCATCTGGAAGCGCCATCATCGTCTGCTTAGCCAAGCCGGACAGTAAGGGGTCCAAACGTGCAACCCTATGCTGGGGAAGCACTTTGTACCGCCGACACTGTGTCTCAAAGTTCTTTAAAAAACTGTCGATCTGATCAGTACCTTCCACGAACTTGGTGAGACTGTGCTGCTCCAGTTTGAGTTCATCTGTGTTGGGTCGGACAGGGGGGCAATAAGCGGGTCTGTTCACTGCCATAGGGATAAACTGCAGCCGCTCCTCTGTCTCCCCACGCAGTAATCAGTGCCAACATTTCAGGGGTGAACGGACTGGTAGCCGCAGCAACCAGTACCCCTCCTGTTGCACTGCTCCCGGGAGGTGCACTCGTTGCCTCCCCGAGATTCCGCCGCCCCGGCACTGGGTTCCTTCCCTGATCTCCGGGTGGCTGTAAAAGGGCAAGCTGAGCCGTATCCGGAGGCTTCATAGTCACCGATTGCATCAACCATGTCTGCGACCTCCTGGTTCTCATAGGGCAGTCCATATTCACGGCACTTGTCCTTCAGCTGAGCTCGGGTCCTCATGTTGGATGAGCCTTCAGCCTCGCTCATGGTCCACAGCAGTAAGGTGGTGTTACAACTTGTGTTAACTGTTGCACTACTGTGTGTTCAATATCTTTAGTCCCAGGAACTCGCAATTCCCTTCGAGTTCCCACTATATTACACTGTAATTACAGTACACTGTAATACAGGTTCAGTTCAATCCCACCACTGCCACCAGTTAATTATAGAGCTTGTCACGGTAGCTTATGACAAGATATAATGAACACCAAATATCTGGGTTGAACTGAACGAGGCTTAGATATAATAAAATATAATTTATTCCTTAAATAAGGTGAACACAGCAATATAGTACAATTAACAGACAAGAAGGTAACACTTACTTAGGGTTGGGGAATGGAGAAGTATCAGCTAGCAATTCTCCATCAATCCGGTGACATTCCAGGTGGAATCAGAAGCACAACTCAAAACTGTAGGGTTGACACAGTTTATATACCTGTGCAACCCTATTCTTAACGTTGAATACAGACCATTGGTGAACAATTATCTGTATCCAATCCCTAACGTGGAGACACAGATTAACCCATGCCCCCCAGCTAATTAGCTCATGTGTACTGGGACTCTATGGGTAGCCCCATAATTAAATCAGGGGCGACGATCAGTTTACCAAATGAAGTATCTGCATTGTTTGTAGGTGTAGACATAACACTTACAAACCACTCCAGTTTGATGATTCTCCGCCCTCAGGTAACAATTAGACTGGCAGAGTCGTTTGACCAATACTTGGCTCCTAGACTTTTGGTAAACAATCAGGGCAGTTAACTTTTTGATCACCGTGCTTAGGCTAATCAGCCGGCTGCCCTTCATGACCTATTAGCCTAGCAGATGGCGTCTGCAAAGGAATCTCTGCAGGATTTTATCCCTGCCTTGGGAAACAACATTAAAGGTGAAACATGGGAACAGGGGAACATACATTTTCAAGGTATAACAAGGTGCAAACCACATCCCTGGACCGCAGTCCAGTTAACCCCTTGTGTCTGGTGAGGTCAGGGGATGGCCATATGGGGTACAACCCCTTTAATACCGGGCCACCCCCTTTCTCCCTCTACAGTGATGTCATCGCAGAAGGAGTGCCAGACTCTGTGTATCGACACTGTGGCAGTTTGAAAGGTTGTATCATGCTGACAGAAAGCACCGCCGTGTGCTAGTTTGTTATTAGTCTCTACCACTGGCATTTATGTTTGAATTGAGGGATATTGAGCTAGCTTTTGACCAAACTTATCAGTGTAGTCAATGATTTTTATGACATTATAAGGTTGGTAAAATTATAAACTTAAGGGTCACTGGCACGGAATCAATCCACTTATCTCTCACCATTCACTGTGCAGTGCAATGCACCAAACCTTAGGGCACTGTCCACTCCTTCTAATATAACTGTGTAATCCTTGTATTGCAATTAGATGAGTGTAAAATTATACAGTGATGTTAGAACTATGTCATAATGTTTATGACATTTATAGAACTAATTATTAGTGAGAACTAATTATATTTGGTAATATCAGCAGTTCACTAGGGTGTATATGCACAATAGGCATAGTCTATGGTGAGTAATTAGGTATGCTGTGTTGCTGACCCATATCTCTTATATAGCATTTAGTAACATACAGTCAGGAGCACTGGTTTAACAATTATCCCAGCAACAAGTGATTTCATTCACCTGTGGTAGGGACAATATGCTTGGTTGAAGCATTGACATCAGCTTTACTATTATAACTGCACACAGGAGTATACACTTATCCATTATTGTAGGATTATTATATATAAGTATCCCATGATTACACGATAATGATGGGTATGGATTAATAAACAGAGTCTTATACTTGCACTCCTTATTAATTAAGTTTCTAAACAACACGATACACACTGTTTAATTTTGGATATAAAGTTTAATGTATATGTGTACCATTATTTTAACCAAAGCACAATAAATGTTAAGTTTTAACAACCTAGGTGTGCACCGTTAATGTGCTTCTTGCTGGGGAAAGTCTTTACAATATAAAGCCTTTTTCCTTCTCTGAAAATATAATTGATATATACAACAGTTTCACTGGGTGATTAGTTTTATTAGTTTAGCACTTAAAATATCTTCACTAATTCTATCACTTATAAATAGCTTAACATTAAGAACGACCCCTGTGGCCATAATGGTAACCGTTGAATGCATCAATTGGACTTTCAGTGATAATAGGGTGCATTGGGATGAGGTTCTTCTGTTTGAATGCAGTGTTTGGTTTTCACCAAACATAACGTTTCTCATTTAGGCCACAAAGTTCTATCTTTGACTCGTCTGTCCAGAGAACATTTTTCCAGAATTCTTGAGGATCATATATGTCATCTTTGACGAACTTCAGACAGGCACCAATGTTGTTTTTAGAGAGTGGCTATTCTTCCATGAAGATTTTTTTCTGATAGTTGAGTCATGAACATTCACATTAGCCAAGAGATTTTGGTAGGACGACCATTCCTTGGTGGAATGACTGTGGTCTTGAACTTTATCCATTTGTAGACTATCTCTCTGATAGTGGACTGGTGGAGCCCCAAATCATTAGAAATGGTTTTGTAACTCTTTCTAGACTGAGGAGCATCAATAACTGCTTTTCTGAGGTCCTCAGAGATTTATTTTGATCGTGGCATGACATGTTTTCACACGCCTGTATGGTGAAGACCAAACTCACAAATTTCTGATCTTTATATAGGATAGGGCCTCCCAAACTCAGCCCTGAAGCTCTAATGATCCCCTTTCATTTAGCTGATAAAACCAGGGTTTCACTTACTTTTGCACGTACCCTGACTTTTAATTACTCATTGTTTGTCTAATTCGTACATCATTTTATTTTCCAAGAACATGGAACTGGTTTATATAAACCCTATTGGATATTTAAGAAAATACTGGTTTTGATTCAAGAAGGTTATCATGGAAAAACGATGGAATTTCTGTAATTATCATTGGGGTTCACAAACTTTTAATCGCCATTGTATATGATCCATATAGGATTATCTTATAAAATATTTTGTTTAAATCATGAATGGAAAAAAATCAATATATTTAAAGCTATGCATGGTGATTGTTCTGTGTGTATACATAGTATATTTCTGTATATTTTTGAAATAATACTTTCAGTATTTGCTTTTGCCTTATATTCACCTCTTGAGAAGATGTTACTCAGTACTAACCATTAAATGACTCCTTAGCATGAATGAACGGTCTGTATAAATTGGCTGACAGTAGGAGCTTGGCGTGTTTGTCAGATAATGAACATGTCTGCTATAAATTCAATGCATTTTCCATTGGACTTGTTTCAAGACCTCTGGCTGAGGATATGTAATTATGAGGCAGTAAATCTCCCTGTATTTTAGGCCCCACTAAAAGACTGTATGATTATTGTGGCAAGGATACATTTTGCCTCCCCTGAGGGGTGTGTGGAAATCCCCCCCGTGAGACAGCCTTATTTAATAGTACTGCCGCAGTGCTACCTGGATTATAATTTTTCAAATTCAGCATTGTTTTACTTTTGCAGAACTTGGATTGGTTTTGGGTTTGATTTTTGTAGCGATATGTACATTGTGTAAGACAGTATAATGTATACAGTCCCTTTTATTAAACAGTGGTTTAAAGAGGGGATTGTGAGAAGATCTCTAGCAGAGCGAATGTTCTTTATGCAACCAGGAAGATGCTCTGCTCCGCAAAATGTTGTTTGTTATCAAAAATGTTGTATTTCTCATTCAATTACTTTACTGCTTTATAAACTCACAAAGATCATCATGATGCAGTATGTTGTTAGAAGTGCTGAGTGAGAAGGCGTCACTTTGCTGTTGTTTTCAGTGCTGGAAGAAGACAGACAGAGAAAGTGCAGCAGTATGCAACATAGGCACAATGCCTGTTGTAAGCAATGGACACATTGAAACGCCCATCCATCTTTTAGTTATCTGGCAATGTTGCAGTGAAATTGAGTAAGACCTAAGAGTGTCAACACTTACAAGGATGACATCATTATTTAGGTTTCAACTGAAGAAGAACACGACTGTAGACTTTTAAAGGTTTTGGAAGCAATTAGAGGAACAGATTAAATGAAAACAATGACAAATGCATTTTTGGGGGTTAAAGGGTGAACATTTATTGGTGATGTATAAAACCGGACAAAGGTAAAGTATCAGATATTGAAATTATGCCTCATTCACGGGCAAAGAAGGCAAATACAGCATCTTTACGGATACTCCTTGAAAGTAACAATGAATGGTTATGAGGTTTTTGATAACAATTGGTACATGAAAATGTAGAGACCTTGTGGATAGAAATTAGCAGTGGAGGTAAAAGTATAAAGAAAATGTTTGTAGAGATATGCTATAGACCACCAAATATATCTGTGAGATTAAGGAAGCTAAAATACTTTTGCAAATGGAGAAGGCATCAAAACTAGGTCATGTTTGCATAATAGGTGATTTTAATTATCCAGACTGACTGGGGCAATGAGATTAGCATTACAACAAAAGGAAACAGGTTTTTGGGGGTGCTTAAAGACAATTATATGACCCAAATTATTGAGGAACCAACCAGGAGAGGGGCAATACTGGATTTGGTAATTTCAAACAGTGTAGAAGTAATAGCAAATATTCACGGCCTGAAACAGTGGGTAACAGTGATCATAACATGTTCTCATTTGAAATACATTATCAAAGAACAGATTAGTTGGGTTCAACAAAGACCTTAAACTTTAGAAAGGCAGATTTTAATAAACTGAGGACTAATCTACAAGTAATACATTGGAATTATGTTTTTGCAGGGAAAAATGTAGAAGATAAATGGGCAGTCTTTAAAACATTGTTAGAAAAGCACACTTATCAGTGTATACCCTTGGGTAATAAGTATAAAAGAAGTAAGTCAAAACCAATGTGGCTAAATAAACAGGCACCTGGCCCCGATGGCATACATCGAAGAGTTCTCAGGAAGTTAAGTTCAGTAACAGCTAAATCATTACATTTAATATTCAAGGATTCCATTTCCACAGGCTTAAAGATTGGCGTAAAGCAGATGTCGTGCCTATATTTAAAAAGGGAGCTAGATCACAACCGGGAAATTACAGTCCTGTAAGCCTGACTTCAATAGTGGGGAAACAACTTGAAGGTTTAATACGGGATAATATTCAAGCATACCTAATTAAAAACTAAATTATTAGTAATAGTAAGCATGAATTTATGAAGGATAGATCATGCCAAACTAACCTTATTTGTTTCTTTGAGGAGGTAAGTAGGAATTTAGACCAGGGTAATGCAGTTGAAGTGGTCTACAGTACTTAGATTTTGCAAAGGCTTTTGATTCGTTCCACACAGGATGTTGGTGTACAAAATAAAGCAAATTGGACTCAGTAAAAATATATGCACCTGGATTGAAAACTGGTTGAAGGATAGACAAAAGAGGGTTGTCATAAATGAAACTTTTTCAGGTTGGGCTAAGGTCGTGAGTGGAGTACCTTAGGGATCGGTACTGGGACCCCTGCTTTTTAACTTGTTTATTAATGACCTTGAGGTTGGCATCGAGAGCAAAGATTTAGGCTTGGTCCCTGCTGCCTGATGCAGCGTCCGCTATGACGGGCGCTGCGGGGACATGAGCCCCCCCTCAATGGGGAGGCCAATGAGGGCGAACCTGCCGGGTGATGTCATGGCTGTGCCCCCATCACTCCACCCCTGTCTTTTCCCCTGCAGCTCACTGCAGACCGGGGAACTCGGCTGCATGCGCTGCTAGCCTGGCAGGGGCGCGTGCAGCGCAGACAGTGGGTCCATAGCCTTAGGATTGCTTGTAGACAGCAGGCTTAGCCCAAAGTCATGCAGTAGCTACAAAGGCAAACAAGATCTTATCTTGCATTAAACGGGCAATGGATGGAAGGGAAGTAAACATAATTATGCCTGTTTACAAAGCATTTATAAGACCACACCTTGAATATTGAGTACAATTTTGGGCACCACTCCTTAGAAAAGACATTATGGAAAGTGCAGAGAAGAGCCACCAAATTAATAAAGGGGATGGACAATCTAACTTATGAGGAGAGGCTAGCTAAATTATATTTAGTTACATTAGAAAAGAGGCGTCTAAGAGGGGGTATGATAACTATATACAAATATATTTGGGGACAGTACATGGAGCTTTCAAAAAAACTATTCATCCCAAGGGCAATACAAAGGACTCTGGGGCATCCCTAAAGGTTGGAGGAAAGGCGATTTCAACAGCAACAAAGGAAAGGGTTCGTTACAGTAAGGGCAGTTAAAATGTGGAATTCATTACCCATGGAGACTGTGATGGCAGATACAATAGATTTGTTCAAAAAAAGGTTGGACATCTTTTTAGAAAGGAAAGGTATACAGGGATATACCAAATAAGTAAACATGGGAAGGATGTTGATCCAGGGAGTAATCCGATTGCCAATTCTTGGAGCCAGGAAGGAATTTATTTTTCCCCTTATGAGATATCATTGGATGATATGACTCTGGTTTTTTTTGTTTGCCTTCCTCTGGATAAATATACTGCAAGTATAGATATAGGACAAAGTATCTGTTGTCTAAATTTAGCATAGGTTGAACTTGATGGACGTATGTCTTTTTTCAACCTCATCTATTATGTATGTAATTTTGTTCCTCCACCTAAAGGAGGAGTGGGGGTGGTATCTCCAGTTGTATATATGTCCCCTCAAACCTACTTCCAAATAAATTAGGGAGAGATGCCTGTGCTGAAAAATGAACATACTTGAGGTACTATGGGAGATATGCTAATGTCTAATGTCTGAGCGAGGGGGGTTTAAAAATGGAGGGGGGTAAAGATTAGTCTTGATCATCCTATCTCAGGGGGGGGGTGTAAAAACTGAAGGGGGGTTATAACGCAGGGTTTTAAAATGAAGGGAGGGTGTAAAAACAGAGGGGGAGCATGTGGGGAACGGGTGGGAGGGAAAGAGGGGTGGGGTGGGGAGGAGACAGGAGTGGGGGGAGAGAGGGGTGGGGAGGAGGGAGAGAGAGTGGTGTGGGTGTGTGAGGGAGAGAGGCCGTGGGGGAGAGAGAGGGGTTGCGGGAGAGGGGACGGGGAGATAGAGGGCTGGGGTGGAGAGAGAAAGGAAGGGCGGGAGAGAGGGGGGGAGGGGAGTGAGAGGGGTAGGGGGCGGAGAGAGTGTGGTATGCAATGCAGGGCCGCCAACAGGGGGGGACAAAGGGCACGGGAACGGGCGTTATATACATATTTTTTTAAATGGCGGCGATTGCGCATGCGCAGAGCTGAGGTCCCGCAGGGTGTCCTGCCTGCTGCCTGTGTGCCCTGCCTTCTGCCTGTGGGCCTGGCCTGGACCACTTCGCTCCCCCCCCTCGCTTCCTCGATCCCCATGTGGGACAGAGGGCGGGGAAGCGCCAACCCTGCACCCCCCGCGTGCGCCTCCTGGCCCATGCAGCAGCTGCGGGGGATGCTGCAGCCGCCTGCCAGCCTCGCGCCCCGCCCCCAGAGCTTTCCGTGTGCCAACCCAGCAGCAGCAGCCCGCGGAGGATGCTGCAGCCGCCCAGTATCCCCCCCCCAGCTGCCCACCTCCCGTGCGCCCCCCAAGCCCACCTCCCGTGCGCCCCCCTCCTGTGCATTCCCCGAGCCCACCTCCCGTACCCTCCCCCCCCCGTGCCCACCTCCCGCCCGGGCAGCTGCCAAGGGGACATCGGGGGCAGGCAAGGAAGCAGCACCCACCCGGTCAGGGTAAGTCACCCACTCAACCCACACCACCCAGTCACTCAACCCAGTAACTGTCACCCACCGCCCAGTCACTGTAACCCACCACCCAGTCACTGTCACCCACCACCCAGTCACTGTCACCCACCCCCCTGTCACTGTCACCCACCACCCAGTCACTGTCACCCACCACCCAGTCACTGTCACCCACCCCCCAGTCACTGTCACTCACCCCCCAGTCACTGTCACCCACCACCCAGTCACTGTCTCACCCAGTCACTAACCCACTCACTCACTCTCCCACCCACTCACTCTCTCTCCCACCCATTCTCTCCTACCCACTCACTCTCTCTCCCACTCACTCTCTCTCCCACCCACTCACTCTCCCACTCACTCACTTTCCCACCCTGTCACCACACCCAGTCACCCACCCAGTCACTCAGTCACCCACCCAGTCACCCACCTACCCAGTCACTCACTCGGTCACCCACCCAGTCACTCAGTCACCCACCCAGTCACCCACCCACTCACTCGGTCACCCACCCAGTCACCCACCCAGTCACTCACTCAGTCACTCACCCACCCAGTCGCTCACTCAGTCACCCACCCACCCAGTTGCTCACTCAGTCACCCACCCAGTCACCCACTCAGTCACCCACTCAGTCACCCACCCAGTCACTGAGTCACCCACCCAGTCACTCACTCTCTCACCCACCCAGTCACTCACTCTCTCACCCAACCAGTCACTCACTCTCACACCAACCCATTCACTCACTCTCTCACCCACCCAGTCACTCACTCTCTCACCACCCACTCACTCACTCTCTCACCCACCCAGTTGCTCACTCTCTCACCCACTCACTCAATCTCGCACCCACTCACTCGCTCAATCTCGCACCCACTAACTCAGTCTCGTACCCACTCACCCAGTCACTCACTCACTCATCCAGTCACTCACCCACCCAGACAGGCAGTCACCTGTCTTTTGTTGAAAATATAAAAATAAACAGGTTGCATTGTAATATTTTTTTCTGTATCACAATATGAAAACAGTTAAGTAAAAGTTGCGCGCTAAAAATATTTTTTCGTGGTAGGTGCGCTATGGGTTTGGGGGGGGGGGACACTATGGGTTTGGGGGGGGGCGGTTTGGGGGGGAGGGGCCTGCGCCTTTCATTTGTCCCGGGCCCCATGATTTCTGTTGGAGGCCCTGATGCAATGTCTTGTATATAATGTATACCCTGTTCACTTATGAAACTATGTATTTGTAACCATCTATTATTTGTCGTCATAACTCTGTGCCCAGGACATACTTGAAAACGAGAGGTAACTCTCAATGTATTACTTCCTGGTAAAACATTTTATAAATAAATAAATACATTTATATAAGATTTTAATGTAGCAGCTTCCATCTATGCAGAGCACACAGATTGTAACTCTGCATTTTTTGCTCTGATCTTCTCTGCTAAATCCACACTCTGCAGCTGTACAGTATATAGACACACTGGCACACTGTGAGTTATACTGTGTACTGTAAGTACTGAACACTCTACTATCTGGACTGTGGTTCAAAACCTAGAAATGTGTATATAGCTTTTCTGCTGTTGCCTATATTTAGAACTCCATAGTAATGATTCTAGGTTTTGAATCTTCTGCTACAATTCTGTGGGGTTTAGATTTAGTTTTTATACTGTATGAACAGGTATAATTACTATAAGCATAATCCTCTCTCCCATTAGAAGAGGAAAAGTTTAAAGTGCAAACATTATCTGTATTATTGATGCACTTGATTTGTACTTGGGAGCTAGGACATACTACTATAAGGACAACCTATTCCTGGTATTATACTTAAAAAAACGCTCTATATACATATAGACTAAAACTTATATATCACCTACTGTATTAAATGGTCTACCTATAACCCCTTTTTTGAGTCTCTATCTGTGTCGGTCAGATACCCAACTCTGAGGATTTTAACATTCACCTGTATAAAGCAGGGCCCCCGTGTGAGGACTCTGGGATCGCGAAACCCGCGCCCTGGTGCCTCCTCACCTTCATTAACCCCCGCTGCCGTGGCGCGCGCCCCTCGCTGGCGTCACTTACCTCCGGCGGCTCTGGGGGTTCCCCGCCGTCCTCTGCGTTCTCGCGCTCCTGCGGGACCTTCCCTCTCTCATGCGGCTGCTACCGCTTACGAGCGCGTGCCCGTCTCTGTTACAGAGCACGCGCAGGACTCTTTTAATTTATTCACTGCTCCTGCAGTGAGGCTCCGCCCCCAACACATACACAAGGATCAATCAGGCATAAATACCACTCACCTGTATCCTCCTTTGGACAGCCTATCCAGGACAGCTCCATGCACTCCTCCAGGCCTGCCTCCTCTTCCTATTGGTCAGCCATGCTTTATATTGCCTGTCCTGTCATTCAGTCATTGCTCGACATAGTTTCCACTAGGATCACTATTCTGGCATTCTCTCTCATTCACTCAGGTTACGACTTGGCTTGGCGGACGTCTTTCTCTGGCTCTCGACCCCTTGCTTGGACAAACGACCTTCCGGAATTCTCCTATCCCTGACCTTGGCTAAAACGGCAACGACGACGGCACTTCTACACCGGTACCGGCAAGTATTGCTAGCTAAACGTCACCTGGCCTGGCAACGCCAAAATCACCACACTCCGGACACGCTCCTTTTGCTGCGGGTGCGTGTCCATATACGTTCCTCACCTCAGTAGAAGGGACGGGTCTGGTCTGCGGGCAGTACCGGCGTAACATTATGTCGAGCCCACAAAACGCAGACCAGACTGATGTGGACTCTATGATGACGGCCATGTACCAACAGATCCAGGCCTTAACGGATCAAGTGACTCTCCTCTCCCAACAGGTACAGGACCGTACTCTACAGGCACCACCTGCGGCTGCGCCGCCGGCGCAGTCTGACTTAACTTTCACTTCATCCTCAGTTCCGAAGATTCCGGCTCCGAGGCCTTACGCAGGGGACCCCCACGCCTGTCGTGGTTTTCTCAACCAGTGTGAGATCCAGTTCGAGATGGCTCCGCAGTTGTATACCACTGGCCGGAAAAAGGTAGCCTACGTATATAGTCTTCTCACAGGTAACGCATTGGCGTGGGCCTCCCCGATCTGGGAATTACGCCCTGATATTACCCGAGATTACGCGGCCTTCAGACGAGAATTTCGACAGGTCTTCGACACCCCTGCACGACAAGAGACTGCTTCTGATTCCCTGCTGGAGCTTACACAGGGACGTCGGCCTGTGTCTCAATACGCCTTGGAATTCAGAACCATAGCAGCTGAGACTCATTGGGGCCAGGAGGCTTTAGTCTCCGTCTTCTGGAGAGGTCTATCGGATTCCCTGAAGGATGAACTTGCTTCTCACCCCAGGCCAGGACTACTGGAGGACCTCATCTCCCTGGCCAATCGTATGGATCAGCGTCTCCAGGTACGCCGCGCTCAGCGTCAGCATTCCCGGTCTACGCCTTTCCGTGCTTCCTTTTCCAGGTTCTCTGCTACCCCGAGACCCGTGTTCTCTCCGCTGCCGGCGCTGGAGGCCCCAGAGCCGATGCAACTCGGGGTCCAGCAACCTCGGACACCATTACTTCAACTTCGCTCTACTGGAGAGTCGTGCCATCATTGCGGATCTTCTGAACAGCGTACACGTAACAATCCACCATTTCCGGGAAACGACTAAACCCAGTGAGTACGAAGGGGCGCTCGCTGGGTGCTAAATCTCCTTGTCCCCCTCTCGAAAGGGAACTTCCCAAAAGACTGACCATTCCCGTCTCCCTTTCAGGCCCGACTTTCCGCACCTCCACGGCAGCATTTATCGATTCCGGCGCAGGAGGAAACTTCATGGATCAGACCTTTTCTGAACAAAATCAGATTCCACTTTCCAAAAATAACTCTCCCGTTGCCTTGGTTGGGATCGATAATCAGCCTCTCACTCCGGCTTATATCTCCTTGGAGACCGGACCTATCACCCTTTCTACTCATTCGCACAAAGAGACTCTGGGCTTTGACGTTATTCACGCCCCAGGAACACCGATTACGCTCGGCTTGCCCTGGTTACAGAAGCATAATCCACTTATCGATTGGGTTTCTTCTAATCCTATTAACTGGAGGCCAAGGTCAGAGGAATCTTCCGTGTCTACCGAGCGATCATCATTCCTATTAGGTAACGCATCCAGTTCTCTGAGAGAGTTACCTTCTCCGTACGCAGAATTTTTGGACGTTTTTAGCAAGACACAGTCTGAGCTCCTACCCCCTCATCGCTCCTACGATTGTCCAATTGACCTGGTACCTGGTTATACCTTGCCTAAGGCCAAATCTTACCCTCTCTCGTTGCCCGAGACGGAAGCTATGGACGAATATATTCGTGAGAATCTCAAACGGGGCTTTATACGTCATTCCAATTCTCCTGCGGGGGCCGGATTCTTCTTTGTCAAAAAGAAGGATGGTACTCTCAGACCATGCATTGATTACCGGGGTCTGAACCATATTACGGTGAAGAATCGTTACCCACTCCCACTCATCTCCGAACTCTTTGACAGACTTCAGGGGGCCAACCTCTTCACTAAACTGGACCTTCGTGGGGCATACAACCTCATCCGCATCCGTGAGGGCGATGAATGGAAGACTGCCTTCAATACCCGTAGTGGACACTACGAATATCTTGTGATGCCCTTCGGGTTGTGCAACGCACCAGCAGTTTTTCAGGACTTCATCAATGACATTTTTCGGGACGTCCTCAATCGCTTTGTCATTGTTTACCTGGATGATATCCTCATTTTTTCTCAAAACTTACAGGATCATATCATTCACACGAAGTTTGTACTTTCACGCCTCCGAGAGAACCGGTTGTTTGCTAAAATGGAGAAATGCAGTTTTCATCAGTCCACCACTGCCTTTCTCGGATACATCATCTCCAACAGAGGTTTGGCCATGGACCCAGAGAAACTGAAAGCCGTCGTGGATTGGCCGCAACCCAATTCCCTCAAATCTATTCAACGGTTTTTAGGTTTTTCTAACTATTACCGGAAGTTTATCCATAACTTTTCTACCATTGTCGCTCCTATCACAGCACTAACCCAAAAAGGTGCAGATCCTTCAGCTTGGTCTCCTGAGGCACTCACGGCATTCGAAACACTGAAACAAGCTTTTGTCTCTGCTCCCATCCTTCGACACCCAAACACTAATTTTCCATTCACCCTAGAGGTTGACGCTTCGGATTGTGGGGCTGGTGCGGTTCTGTCTCAGAAATTTTCTCCCCAGGATAAACTTCATCCTTGCGGGTTTTTCTCCAAAAGATTTTCATCGGCAGAGAGGAATTATGACGTGGGCAATAGGGAACTTTTGGCCGTCAAAATGGCTCTTCAAGAATGGAGACATCTTCTGGAGGGGTCAAAAGAGCCATTCACCATTCTTACGGACCATAAAAACTTATTGTACATTGAGAATGCCCGTCGCTTAGGTCCTCGCCAAGCTCGCTGGGCGTTATTTTTCTCTAGATTCAATTTTGTTCTCTCATACATTCCCGGCACTAAGAACGTCAAGGCGGATGCTCTCTCCCGGCAATACTCTTCTGAAGAGAGATCAGAGAAATCCACTGAGTCCATCCTCCCTAAACAAAGAATCTTAGCAGCCGTGGCATTCAAGAATCTTGAGAAGATCATCAAGTCTCAAGAGAACCTCCCGTCCGGTCTTGTGGTTCCTAAAGACTCTTCGTATGTGGAACCCAAATTTATCCCTGAAATACTGGACTGGGGACACGCCGTCCGTTCGGCAGGGCATCCTGGATTCAAGAAAACCTTGGATCTCATCCGTCGTACCTTTTGGTGGCCCAATATGGTTAAAACCATTCTGGAATTTACACGGGCCTGTCCGGTATGTGCGCGTAACAAGATTCCTCGTCAGAAACCTCAGGGTCTTCTCTTACCTTTACCTATTCCGGAGCGTCCCTAGTCCCACATTTCGATGGATTTTATTGTGGAGTTGCCTAGGTCGAATGGCATGAATACCATTCTTGTGGTAGTGGATCGATTTTCCAAGATGGCACACTTTATCCCTCGGAAAGGATTACCCTCCTCACCCGCTCTTGCGGATATTTTTTCCAAAGAGATTTTCCGGATCCATGGGATTCCCACATCCATAGTGTCCGATCGGGGTTCCCAGTTCGTCTCCAAGTTCTGGAGAAATTTCACCAAGAGACTAGGTATCTCGTCTTCCTTTTCTTCTGGATATCACCCTCAATCCAACGGACAGACCGAGAGGGTTAATCAATCCCTCGAGAAATACTTAAGGTGCTTCGTCTCTAATTCTCAGGATGACTGGGCAGAATTACTTACCTGGGCTGAGTACGCATTCAATTCTTCCAGGAATGAGTCCACTCACGAGACCCCCTTCTTTATCAAGTACGGATTCCATCCGGCTCGCCTACCTATTACCAAAAAATCCTCTGGGGTACCAGCCGTGGACGAACATATTGCTCTCCTACAAGACTCTTGGTCCAGAATACAATCTGCATTACAAAAAGTATCCTTGACATCTAAAAATCAGGCTGATCATCACCGTCGTCCGGCACCCGAATACAAACCCGGGGACAAGGTTTGGCTTTCATCCAAGAACATCCGTCTCAAAACGCCTTCCCTCAAATTGGCTCCTAGGTTCCTGGGTCCCTTTTCCATTTTGGAGCAGGTTAATCCGGTTTCTTTTCGACTCCTACTTCCTCAAAGCATGAGAATCCCGAATGTCTTTCACACCTCACTTCTCAAACCTTTTATCTCCAGTAGCCTCTTTCCGGACCACACTTCTAAACCAGATCCTGTGATGGTACAGGGTAACGAAGAGTATGAAATACAGGCTCTACTGGATTCCCGTCTTTCAAGAGGTAAAGTCCACTTCTTGGTCCACTGGAGAGGTTTTGGACCCGAGGAGAGGTCATGGGTACCTCTGAAAGATATTCATGCTCCAGGACTCCTCAAACGCTTTCGAAAGAAGTTTCCATCAAAACCATGGAAGGATCGTCCTGAGGCCGATCCTGAAGGGGGGGGTACTGTGAGGACTCTGGATCGCGGCACCCGTGCCCTGGTGCCTCCTCACCTTCATTAACCCCCGCTGCCGTGGCGCGCGCCCCTCGCTGGCGTCACTTACCTCCGGCGGCTCTGGGGGTTCCCCGCCGTCCTCTGCGTTCTCGCGCTCCTGCGGGACCTTCCCTCTCTCATGCGGCTGCTACAGCTTACGAGCGCGCGCCCGTCTCTGTTACAGAGCACGCGCAGGACTCTTAATTTATTCACTGCTCCTGCAGTGAGGCTCCGCCCCCAACACATACACAAGGATCAATCAGGCATAAATATCACTCACCTGTATCCTCCTTTGGACAGCCTATCCAGGACAGCTCCATGCACTCCTCCAGGCCTGCCTCCTCTTCCTATTGGTCAGCCACGCTTTATATTGCCTGTCCTGTCATTCAGTCATTGCTCGACATAGTTTCCACTAGGATCACTATTCTGGCATTCTCTCTCATTCACTCAGGTTACGACTTGGCTTGGCGGACGTCTTTCTCTGGCTCTCGACCCCTTGCTTGGACAAACGACCTTCCGGAATTCTCCTATCCCTGACCTTGGCTAAAACGGCAACGACGACGGCACTTCTACACCGGTACCGGCAAGTATTGCTAGCTAAACGTCACCTGGCCTGGCAACGCCAAAATCACCACACTCCGGACACGCTCCTTTTGCTGCGGGTGCGTGTCCATATACGTTCCTCACCTCAGTAGAAGGGACGGGTCTGGTCTGCGGGCAGTACCGGCGTAACACCCCGGCATACGGCGGGTTCCGTTCTACGTGCCCGCCGTATAGTGAAAATCGCCGAAAAGCGGAACCGGCGATTTTCAGTTGTGTGCATGTGCAAACCAGCATTTCCCCCCATTGTGCGCATGCGCAAACTGGCATTTCCCCCCTTGTGCGCATGCGCAAACCATTCTGCGCTCGCAACCTACGTTCTGCGCTTGCGTGCCGGCGGAAACGGCCCATTTTGCGCATGCGCAACCTCTGGGCAGACATGGCGGCCCCCATCTCGGTGCTGCCGTATCAGCGGATCGCCGAAAAAAGCGGGGCGCCGAGAAGCGGGGCCTTGCTGTATATTAATTCACAGTGTTTGTTTATGTATATATGTTAATAAAAATGTATTATTTTCCTTTTAGAGTTCCTTTGGGCTTAGGAAACTACAGTGACTCCATAGTGAGTATGCTACTCAGAGACTTTTGAAGTCTCCTATAAACTTTATGGTGAATGAGTGCAGTATACCGGAATCTTTTTGTGGCCCCTAGGGGATACATATATGTTGCCAATGTTTGATACTTCCTTATGCACCTCAGTTAAACCCTTTCTCCATCCATATTCGGGTATTTGAGTTGAGCGGTGGAACACCTTGTTTATGTATGCATTGTGAGGAACCCCAACCCTCTCTAATAGTGCACCTGAGACCAGATGCATTGTAAGGAAGCACAACCCTCTATAATAGCGCGTCTGAGATCAGATGCATTGTAAGGAATCCCAACCCTCTTTAATAGCGTGTCTGAGATCAGATGCATTCTAAGGAACCAAAACCCTCTCTAATAGCGCGTCTAAGATCAGATGTATTGTAAGGAACCCCAGCCCTCTCTAATAGCGCATCTGAGGTCAGATGTATTGTAAGGAACCCCGCCCCTGTCTAATAGTGCATCTGAGGTCAGATGTACAGTATTGTAAGGAACCCCAGCCCTCTCTAATAGCGCATCTGAGATCAGATGTATTGTAAGGAACCCCAACCCTCTCTAATAGCGCATCTGAGGTCAGATGTATTGTAAGGAACCCCGCCCCTGTCTAATAGTGCATCTGATAGGTGCATTGTAATGAACCCCTAACCTCTCTAATAGCACACCTGAGACCAGATGCATTGTAAGGAAACCCCAACCCTCTCTAATAGCGCATCTGAGGTCAGATGTATTGTAAGGAACCCCGCCCCTCTCTAATAGCGCATCTGAGATCAGATGCACTGTAAACTGTTTGTTTTGTATTTGGTACAATTTTCAGTGATGCCCGGGTAATCCCAGTTGATTAACACTGGCCTAGGCTAGAGTTTTATATAATGGTGACAGCTGATTTTCAGCATGATATGTAATATGGAAAAATACAGAAATAATGGTTGTCTTCCCTACACAGCGTACAATCTTATTAGTGCCAACAGAGAAAGAGCAGATACAAGGTAATCTAAGGTTCCTAAAACCTAAAATGCCAGAGATTTACCAACCAACATTTTGAAAACAGAAAAAACATCTGTTTAAAAAAAATAAAATAAAAAAAGTCTTGCTTTATGGAATAGCAAACTGTTAAATGATGGAATACTTGGAGGAACTTGGTAGAAAAATGTTAGCCTCAATCCCAAACATCATTGTTAAGAAAAGGACATTGAACATTCATATTATTAGTTACCAGGATCTTGTTACTAATAGTCTCATTCTTGAATTTCACTTATGTAAATTGAAAAAAAAGCACAGATGAAGAAAACATGTTTCTCTGCATTCAAGCCGTTGGAATTAGTAGCGCAAATGGTATTAAAATACTCAAGTCCAGTTGAGACCCTGTTCTTGTATTTCTGTAATTGGTGGATACTTCATGATTAGGATCAGCAGGGAATTTAAATTCATCTTGCCACTGACGCAGAAAGAACAGCTGGATGGATTGTGTGTACAGCAGTCTTTAAACAGATTCTTGTAGGCTTTCTGCTCATTAGAAACAGAGCATATATTCCTTCAAAACTCAATTTTATAAATGAAAATGACAATACTGTATGTCCTTTGTATTCATAAGTATGAGATCATTTTTGCTAAAGATGAATTTAATGGTGTGATGCCTAGAAAACCTAAAATGTGGGAAATCCACATGAAGAACAAAGTGCTGGGCACACATTATTGTCTAAAATGTATGTATTTATTTTGCGTTAATGAATAAATCAGAAGCAATATAAATGGGTGATAGCAAAAAAAAAGCAGACTGCAGTGCACCATACAGTCAGTCCTCGGTTATCCAACGGAATCCCATGTTAATCAGTGGCAGTGAGCGTTGGATAATGCATTCAGGCGTTGGATAACGCATTCCGGCATCGGATAACGCATTCCGGCATCGGATAACGGCCTGTAGGGTTGCATTGTAAAACATTGTATAGGCCATTCGTTGTAACGTGAAACGTTGGATAGCGAGGACTACCTGTACATCGAATCATAGCGTGATATATACAACCTACATTGGCATGGATAAACTCCTCACATACTGTGGAGCGACAACTGTTTTGCGCCGAAAAGCAGGAGGGGAGGACGACCTTATTGCAGTTGGCTATATATAGTCATATTTTACCATATATATCTTAAACAAAGTACTTTATACTATTATGGTCGATTAATGTATAAGTGTATGTATGTATATGCTAGATAAATGTTTTTCTCTCACACCTTTTGGGTATAATACATTCCTTAAGACTAATGACCTCACTAAATGGGTGTGTGTCATGCTGTGATTAATTGCTATGCAATGATTGAATTTGAAGTGTCTATGACCGTGAATATTTGGTAGTTAGAGTGCTGTCTCACCTTTTGTTATCTCATACAATGTGGGAAAAAGTGCCCTTTTTTGTCCGTTCGATATCATGCGAAAAAAATAACCAGTGGAAACCCAAATAGAAGGAAACAGAATTTGTTCACATAAGATTAGGGGGCCTATGCAGAGAGCAGCGAATTTTAAAATTGGCGAATTTATTAAAAAGTAGCTTTTTTGGAGAGTTTTAATCTCCATATGCAGAAAAGTGCGAATTCTGCTATGTTTAACATGGATGCGTGTGGCGAGTTTAAATTGGCGAGATGCGCGCTTCAGAAATGTGTTAAAACAAATTCGCGCCTTTTTTTTTCCCTTTGCAATGGCCGCGAGCGGCAGTTTTTTTTGGCGAGGCAAAACGGAGACAATCGCGCCATTTTATTGGCGCGAACAGCCGCTAGATGCCGTTCGCGCCTCTCTGCATACGGATATTTTTAAAACTGGCGAGATTGAGGTTCTCGCCAGCCGCGAGGCGAGTTTTACAAATAGAAAAGAAAAATTGGCGCGTTTTTCGGAACTCGCCATTTTCTGCTGCTTTCTGCGCGATTTTCTCCAAAAAATGGCGAATTTCGAAATAGCGCTGCTCTCTGCATAGGCCCCTAGATGTAATAATTTAGCATTCATATAAATATTTATAACTTGACATGCTTAGAGTTCTGTGAAAGGTCCCATGTAAAACCCTGTTGTATATAATATAAAGAAATGAGAGAAACTGGTCAGAATAATTGACAAACATCTAGATTGACTAGATCAAGCATTCTTGATCGGCCAAATGTCATTCAAGTGACTGTGCATAAATATGCATTCATCATAAAAATAATATCCAATGTATTGGATGACGAACAATAACACTTGACTACATGACTGTTGAATGGGGTTTATATTTGTGGTTAAGATTTAAGAAAAGGTAAAGGAGGTTGATGATAATTGATTAAAACGTGAGGGAAAACTGGATATCAGCAACATACTGAACCAAATAATACCAACAAAAAAATGTACGGGGATGAGTACACAGTGAGAAAATAAGGGGACCAAGCACCAAGAACTCGAATGAATCAAAACAATAAGCAGATACGTGTAAGTCAAGAAAGGTGACTTTGTACAAACAGTCTTAAAGAAAAAATTATAGACAGCCAAGACAAGTGGTTTACAGCAAGCTGAAAGAATATGAACAGGACACACAAACAGAGCTGATTAGGTTCAATGAAGAGACCTTAGCCTGCATTGGAGCAGGTCAGGAAAGGTTCATAAGGAAGGGAGTAATACTGTGCAATGGGGAAAAAAAACGTTTCAGAGTTTTAGAAGTATCATTGGTAACATAATAGTCTATCTGAAGCGATAATTATTTTGTAGGGATGTGAAAATTAGAGCTAATATTTGGAATTCTAGAGTGTAAAATTAAGAAAACAATCTTTGTCATGGAGAATGGTGGACAAAAAAAAATCAGAATGTCAAGCTATCATTTTGTATCAGATCATATTGTAGAAACAACTACTTTATCTGATACTAATTCTGTCCAGCACTTGATGTCACAGGAAAAACAGTAATAATGTTACAGTATCAAAAAGTTCAAGGACATTTGTGTGCTATTTAACAGAGTTCAGTCTCCATAATAACCGAGGAAGTAGAGATAAAAGGAGGAATAAAATACAGACTATCAATTGCAAATGTCACAGGGAAAAGAATAATTTAAATTTAGTGAAAATAAATGGGGATATGTAATTATTTCATATATTGTTTATTCTTGCACAAATGTAAACAAATGTTTCTGCTTCTATTGAGAAAGGAATCCCTGACCAAATAAGGGGAAGGGACCGTGACCCTTGGCCCCAGTGGCCATGCAGTGATACGAGGAGGGGGGGGAGGGAATGAGGGAGGGGTTAGGTTATCTAAGGGACTGTCGCCCCATGACCTACCTCTTTTATCCTCTGGACGCCTCCCCCAAAAGATGCTGCCCACCCCTTGTGGTTCCAGGTTAATGGGAATGTTATTTTTTAGGTTTATGGTTAAAATCATATTTAGACATAAAGAGGGCATGGTAAAGGTGTTGATGATGTTATTACGTTTGTCACAGCCAGAGAGGTGCGAACTGCTCAATTTTGCCCAGGTGGTTGATGTTGAGTAATAGGGGGCGTCCAAAGAATGCACTTTTGGGTCAGGGCCATGTGTGGCGGGCCTAAGGCTGTACTTACAGTCCTGCCCATGGCGACACCACGTCAAAACAAATGTATTGAATCCGCTGCGTACGCCTATAGTAGGGACGGTGCGATCGAACGACGGATTGGTTGCAATTGCTGGAAGTCAAAGAAAATTGATTTTACAGTGACCGCAGCATGACATCAGCAGCCACGTGAGCGGTTCAGCCAATGAGGGCGAACTGCTCACATCCACACCCTCCGTTCACCGTCTCTTGTCTCTAACACTATAAGCAAAAATTGCTGCTACAACGGCGACGGATGATGTCACACCGTCGCGTCGCTGTCGTCGTAGCAAGGACTATAAACGAGGCCAAGGGTATACTCCTTAGAGGGACCCCAGATGTTATGAACCAAGAGTGCTCATTGGATCGTGTAAAGGCGGTCAGCGTAATCAGGTTCAATGGGTGGGGCTTCTTTCTGACAAGGTCCATGAGTTTGGTGTACTGTTTCCCTTTGTGATCTGATATTTTTTGCAGTATTGCTGTTTTTCGATACATTAAAGAAGAAACTGAGACCAAAGGAAAACGTGAGTTTATAATTTTCTCTTATTTCTTTTTTGAGTGCTCATCCACTGTTGTTTATTTTGGAATTGTATGCATCCAGTTGTATGGATGCAGGATCCTAGCACCTCCATCTGACATTACATAAGACAGGGGTAGTGCAAGCTCGTTCTATTATTATTATTATTATTTTTAGAACTGAAAACAACAACCCTAGAGGCACCCCTAACAAAATGCCCAATAAAAAGGGATCAATGTATTAAAAAAGTATAATATGTGGATAAATGTAAAATATAGTAAGTAAAAAAAGGAATGAGGAGAATAATAATATTTTCACTTATTGATGTAAAAGGTTTCTGCTTAAAACCCAAATGGACTGACCAGTCAGCCTTGTACATAATCCTCTTCCAGCCGAGGGAGAGCAACCAAAAAAAGAAAATACAAGAAAATCACACAGCAAATATAGTATAGTAATTCCAACAGTAATTCTGATGGGTATAAAAAAAGGATAAATAAACATAAATATATATATAAGAAAAGAACAGAGAGCGCACACCCCATAGCGTATAAAAGTATTTAATAAAGGGAAAGGGGGGATGGGAGGGTGGGGGGAAGGCACACTAACAACACGAAAGTGAAAATAGCATTTGTGAATTGGTAATATCACGGCCAGCATGTCCGCTTCCAGAGATCAGTCCTCAGAGGGAAACCCACAGCGTTTCGTCACTACCCTGTGACTTTTTAAAAGGCTTATGGGAAGTTGAGTCCTAATGGGGTTTAAATACCCATATTTAAACCCCATTAGGACTCAACTTCCCATAAGCCTTTGAAAAAGTCACAGGGTAGTGACAAAACGCGCAAGGACCCGACGATTACGTCATCACGCAGAGTCTGGTGGGGTCGGACCAGACTCAGAGCACTTCGGAGACCGCAAAGACTTCCACATTACTTCCCTGCTGCAGGACTCAGGCTGCTCCACTCCCGCTTTTGATACAGTGCCCAGCTAATCACCTGGACAAACCCGCGCTGTGGGTTTTCCTCTGAGGACTGATCTCTGGAAGCGGACACGCTGGCGGTGACATGATTAATTCACAACCACTATTTTAACACTTTCATTTTGTAAGTGCGCCTTCCCCCCCCTCCTTTCCCTTTATTAAATACTTTTATACGCTATAGGGCGTGCGCTCTCTGTTCTTTTTTAAGGTCTAATCTGGATGTGGTTCATCCCGGGAGAGCTGCCTGGATCCCTTAGCTCATCTTATCATTCCACTGATTTTTGAAATTGGACTTCATTCACTGGAACTGTTTTTTCTATGTTTTGTTTGTCCTGTTTGGGGTTTATCCACGTGTTCCACATCTATTGAGTGGATTATCACTCTTCTGCTAAGATTTGTACATTTAACTGTACTTTCTACAATTATGTTTGAATAAGTGTGATTCATTTACATTTTTATGTTTGACATTATAATATTAATTTAATTAGATTTTTAATTATACCAAATTAATTGATTACATTTTAACAATTTATATTTTTGGTGCTACATTTTCGATTAAAAAAATAAATAAATAAAAAAAAATAAAAAAAATAAAAAAATATATATATATATATATATATATATATATATATATATATATATATATATATATATAAATACACACAAGAAAGCCTGCAACTAACTGAACTAAATAACTTAGGTTGCTATAATCAAAAAGTAGGATCAAATAAATAATAATAATGACCTAATGACGGTGCTAGGGACACAGAAATATATAACAAGAAAGAAAGAAAAAGAATCCCGTCAAAAGCACTCTAGCAACAATTAATAATAATAGAATTTATTCAATAGAAAAATACATGAATTACACAATATAAAATTAAAACAGTCCCCTCAGAACCCCGAAAAGGAAAATATGATTTCCTGGTGAATGCACCCTAAATTAGAGTGTGTACTGGATTAATACCAGGAAATTGGAGTAACCTGCTCATATAACCCAAGACCAGCCGGTCAAAAAAAGAGGGTTAATAAAAGTTGGACACTGAATTTATATATGAATAGTACCACTCAACAACCACGATAAGATTGTGTATAAAATAAACACAATACCAGAATCAAGCTGTATAGCTGTATAATACAATAGTCCCCACTGAATGGTAAGTGTGGAAATCCTGTGAAAAGGATGGAGTGAAAATGGGATCTGTAAAGATCAGTATCCACTGAAAGTCCTGGGTCTGGTTGGGGGGTTCCAGGGGAGTACAGACAACTGCCCCGACATACGTTTCCGGTGACGAAGCAGGGGTAGCGAAACGTACGTCGGGGCTGGGAGTCCCCAAATGCTCCCTTACCCTCCCACCCCCCTCCGATGTGGCCGGGAGGTGTGTGGGTGCATCCGGCGGGTGCTGAGGGTGTGCTGGGTTGCTGCGACCAGTGAAGGGGCAACCAGGTTGCCGGAGATCCCCGGCAGCTCCCTTCACAGGGAGCTGCCATCTTGCTAATGCACACGCATGCACAGTACAGCTCGCGCATGCGCAGAGATGCCCGAGTTGTGGCAGCCATCACCAGAGCTTTGCGCATGCGCAGTGAGCAGCGCAAGCGGCCGCAATGTTAGGCACAGGGCTCCGCAAGGGACTACAGCCCCCAGAAGCCTCGGGGCTGCCGATCACATGGGGACAGTGCAGCCAATCGTGCGTCCGGATTCCCTCGGAGGAGATAGATACATTTGGCATGCTTGGAGAGTCATGCGAGTCGGAGTTGGAACAGAGAAGGGTAAGGGTGTGCTCAGGGTGTCAGTGGCCCTGAGCTAAGCCAGAGACCCCCTCATAGGCCCCAGCAAGGCCACAACTCTCCCTATGTGGCTGCTACAGGGACAGGTCCATTAGATAGGGACACTGCCCCTGTAGTTGCATAGTGTCAGGGACACCGCAGGACGCTGCACAGTAATTGCGGCCTTTGATCTGGGACCAGACCACCTCACAGATAGAGGCTCTCTTCATGGTGAGACCCTCCAGCTGGATACCACACCATGTAGAGGCGGACGCCTTCACCAACAGCAACAGCATGAGACAGACAGGCCCCTTTCTTCAGTCTGCGGTGTCAGGTGCTGGACCACCTGGCAGGTGTTAGAAAGTCAACAAGTGCACCAACTATACACTCACTGACGGCAGTGCCGTCACACACTTTGGGGAAGGTTGGCTCCTGTGGACACCAGGGTGGTTAGGTGCCCAGGGCACCTGAGTACTTTGAGGGAGACCCTACTAGGGTGTGGACAAGGTGGTTGAACAGTGGAGTACAGTGTGGGGCTAAGGCCATGTGAGGCCTGTGTTATATGCGTTATAGTAGTCTAAGTTGCATGCAGTAAACCTGTTATTGTATGTCTGTGCGTAATTATTGCATTGGGTCCTGCGAAGGGGTTATCCGGCGCTGTTAGGATCCCTCACAGGTGGAGGCGCTGTCACCGGGTGATCTAGGTACACCCCAGGCTCCCAGCAACGGAGGTTCAGACCTCCTGTGAGCTGCAGGTAAAGCACCACATACGCTCAGTAGTCGCCACATCTTCCAGAGGGTGGGGGACGCAGTGCTACAAAGGTCTTGCAATAAAACAGACAAGTAAAAAAAAAGAGACAGAATAAATTAGATGATTAAAGTGGACTGGTTCTGGTCAATTAATGGTAGAAGTATTAATAATTCAACAGCACTAATATAGGATCCAATAAGCAGAGATAGGCAGAGTTCTGTTGCCCCCCCTTAGGGAAACTCAACCAGTTGTGACTCATGTTCTTGTTAGTGAATGCTGTATATACTGTATTTTAACTTCTGACTGAGACATCTAAAATGGGACTTTGAAGAAATCCGGCTCTTGGTACTGAAAATATCAACCAAAAATCTTAGAGACCGAACTTCCAACATTCTCAGTCCACTTTTTCCAGTTGGAATTCCTAACTCACTCACGCATCTCACTTCCAGACAGCTTGCCAGCTCTGTGCCAAATGTTAGCCAAGGAACTGATGAATTCTTTGTGCTACAGAACACTCATCAAATCTGTTTCTTTTTCTTTTACTTCAAGCTACTTGTTAGGCAGTAACTATGAACACTCAGTTATTAAATAATGAAAACAAAGATTAAGTGAGGAAACTGAATCTCTCTGTAGAGAGTTACATGACAGTACTTAGATATTTAGAATATCTCAGTGCTATTAAGAGAACCCCACTTTTTAAATCTAACAGCTGAATATTAAAATAAATCCTCGAGCATGCAGCTGCAGGCTAGGAATTTGTTCACTGCTCCAAAGTATACTTGGCTAAAGAAACAGACATCTAATCACCAAGACTGTCAAATATGTTAGTTAAGCACAATGTGTTTCACTTGATTTATGTCGAAAAAAGGGAGAAAAGGAAATAGGCTTAAAAGATAATTGCGTTCATCTACAGAGAGCTATATTTTCACACCTCGTATTATGTGTTAATTTGGCAAAGACTAAACAAAGGGTTTAGTATATGTTTACTTTTGACAAAGGGACTGGGGTTTAATAAACAACAAGACAAAAGACTTGACCCGGAATTTTAAAGAGGCAGATTGTCAAGGAACTGTACGCAAGAGCACTCTCTATGCATTATACCTATGACAAAGTTTAGAAGTCATGTTGGTCTCAGACAGTGGTCTCCCATCTTTTCAGTACAAGGGACACATTGTATATTCTACACATTTTCGCGGGTCAAATAAATTTTTTTTTTTTTTATATATTTTATAAATGAATGAATAACTTTTTATTTGGATCTTTTTGGGGTAATCGGCATGATATGATTCAGAACAAAAGAGAAATGTGACAATTACAAAGAAAGGATGCCGTGCGTACACTGGGAAATGATATATAATGAGCCAAAATACGGTATATATATTTCAAGTTGCTGGGGGCCGGATAAAATCTTGTGGGGGGCCTGATGTGGCCCCCGGGCCATAGTTTGGAGACCCCTGGTCTTAAAGAAGAGTTTGAAACCCAGTGATTCAGTGTGGCGCTAAAACACAGTGATAGTGATATTTAAATAATATTAAATAATATATTGTGTAACTGAAAGAAACTCTCAACCTTCCAGGGAATATACACTGATTCCCTCACAAAACGTATGAATCCAGGACAGGAAGGGAGCAGGATCATCAGGAACACCCAGAAAAAAACATACAATAACAAATCATAGTGTAGTACTTCAGGACAATTATGGGTCAGAATTCAGGAAAAAACTTGGCTCTTACGGATCGCCTACTTACAAGAAGCAGGATAAAAAACAGCGTTTTTGTATGTAAAGTTGAATAATATATTCCTCCGCCTAAGATAGCAGCATACAGCAGTCACTGATGATTGTAAGCTGGATAGTGTGATCGCCGGGGCTTTCGCTCTCACAAACCAGCAACCGCATTCATACAGAGAGAAGAGGGAAACATAGTGTGTACCAGGTAACACTAAAAATTTATAGAAGAAGCATAGAAATGTGTACTCACAATGCAACGTGTGAGCACATTCACATAAAGGTTTCTTTAAATTTCAGGCAGCTACACAAACGGCTTGGCAGTTGGAAATGTCCTCCACTCCACTCAGAAATCCCCTCCTCGAGGGTGCCCCCTCGTCCGGATAGATGGCGTCTGACGTCACTTCCTGGCCTCGGAGTGACGCCTTCCGGTAAGGACGGGAAGATCAGGGGATATGGAAGACTCGCCGAGCCGCAGCAGCAGTGCCTCTGGGGTTGGAAGGAAGCTGCGGATGCAGTGAAACGCGTTGAGCCAAGCTAAGGAAGGAGACAGAGTACAGCTGCATCATAAACTGACGGTCTGATAGCCTGCTCCAACCCCAGAGGCACTGCTGCAGCGGCTCGGCGAGTCTTCCATATCCCCTGATCTTCCCGTCCTTACCGGAAGGCGTCACTCCGAGGCCAGGAAGTGACGTCAGACGCCATCTATCCAGACGAGGGGGCACCCTCGAGGAGGGGATTTCTGAGTGGAGTGGAGGACATTTCCAACTACCAAGCCGTTTGTGTAGCTGCCTGAAATTTAATGAAACCTTTATGTGAATGTGCTCACACGTTGCATTGTGAGTACACATTTCTATGCTTCTTCTATAAATTTTTAGTGTTACCTGGTACACACTATGTTTCCCTCTTCTCTCTGTATGAATGCGGTTGCTGGTTTGTGAGAGCGAAAGCCCCGGCGATCACACTATCCAGCTTACAATCATCAGTGACTGCTGTATGCTGCTATCTTAGGCGGAGGAATATATTATTCAACTTTACATACAAAAACGCTGTTTTTTATCCTGCTTCTTGTAAGTAGGCGATCCGTAAGAGCCAAGTTTTTTCCTGAATTCTGACCCATAATTGTCCTGAAGTACTACACTATGATTTGTTATTGTATGTTTTTTTCTGGGTGTTCCTGATGATCCTGCTCCCTTCCTGTCCTGGATTCATACTTAAAGAAGAGTTTGTCATACTGTAGTTTGTTGTCTTTCAATGAGCCTATGAAAGTAATATTCTTCATACTGTAGATTTAAATAGTGTTGGCCAATCAAGAAGATACCTTTCAAATTTCAAAAGCTTTGCATGCACTATTTACATCTTCGAAGTGGTCTTGCGTGTACATTACCAAGTACACCATCTGTGACAAATGTAGGATAAAAATGGTTTCTTGATATTTGTAAGTTGATTATAAATATTTTCAGTACCACTCAAGACCCGTCTTCGGGATAACGGTATTATTTATGTAAACAGGTGTCCTTAAAGTATTTCTTTCATAGCCAAATGGGGTATAATTTATACCCAACCTATTATTTTTATAATTAAATATGTCTCTTTGATATACAGGCTGGTATGATTCCTAGCAGGCTGTTATCAAAGTCTGTTGACTGGGAAACTGGAGCAAAGACAGCGTCAGATTTATCAAAGAAAATAAGTTGCTATTGAAAGCTTGTTATTATTAGGTGTAAAACTAAGGTCTGTTTTCTTTCATAGGAAATAATTTAAGGCTACCAAATGTATAGAAAGGCTCAAGTTTACTGGAGCCTGCAGAGTACTAAAGATGGATTAATGGGCTGCTTAAAAAATGTAGTCTATTGTATAAAATTTTATATAAAACATTTTTTTGTTGTTTTAACAATACTGCCTAAAGTTATTCTGGATCTATGAGACCTTCTCTAGTGACCTGTGCAAACCTGGAGCGTCCCATGGACTTTCGGTTGCTTTAAAATGTTCGAATATATTAAAACTGAGTAAATACCTGTTATACAATTTGTAACCGGAAGCTTATTAATGTATCATCAATCAGGAGGAACACATGACCAGGGTAGGCCCTATAGACCCCTATGGAAGAACAAAGACAACTGATGATGTACTGTAGGAATAAGGTCACAGCTTTTATTAGTAGTCCAACACCATTGTTGCTGTGACTCGTGACCCCGCTATTGTCGGCTGACCAACCGTATAGCACCACCTACCTAGGACGCTCCAAAACACCAGCGGACCTACATGAGCCGAACACCGATAACGAACTGGACAATATTCCCAACCCTGATATTTATAGCATGAAGTACAAAACCGGCTGCAAGCTCCAGGAAGTCCTGCAGTATTAGTAGATGATGTATAAAATTCATATATGCATTATCCGGGTAATAGGCACTATATATAAGAGAAGTGCATAGGGAGTACACGACAGAGATGGTTCCCACAATAAGAAGCCAAATGAGACGACTGCTTATATAATGACTATTCTTGATGCTTTGTTATCTATAAAGACAAACGATATTCTGCATTGGATCAGGGTATGGCTATATATGTGTAGCCAGGTCTCCCCAGCACGTCCGCACCCCCCTCACCTAACTGCCGATCGCGGGGGCCGCCGCGTCCAATGGCGGCTCCGTTCGGCGATGGCAGGGGAGAGGGCGGTCAGGTCCCGGCTCGGGGGTTGCCGGGGACGCGTGCGGCCGGTTGCCAAGGCCGCATGCGCGTCGCAGGGCTCCCGGCGCTCCCGGAGCCGGGCGGTAAGGGCGCCGCCATTGCCCCTTAGTTCACGCATGCGCAGTGGTCGCGCATGCGCAGTTAGAGCCCCAGAGTCCGGGCGAAGTCGCGCGAGGGCTAGGTTAAGCAGGGGAAGATTGAGGAAGCCCCCTATAGCTCGCACATGCGCAGGAAAGGCGCGCACGCGGCCCCTATGTGTTTTTAGGCTCCATGGGACTACAACTCCCATGGGGCATAGCGAGACAGGCACCAGGTGCCTCATAGGAGCCAATAGGGCTGCAGGATTGCGCTGGAGGAAAGGATACATTTCGCGGGCTTGCACCACGCTAGTCAGTCAGAGGAAGGAACAGACAAGGGAAGGAGGTAGGGTGCAGGAGAGAGGGACTCCCCTGTATTAGGCCAGCACCCCCTTGGTCCGAGATAGCTCAGCTCCCCAGTAAGGTGAGTGTTGCCAGGGGCAGCCCTCAGGTTAGGGACCCTGCCACTTACATTAGTGGGAGCTGGAAAAGGAAGTCTGCAGTTAAGAGAGTTGGAGTCAGGGAGCTGTAGGGAAGGAAGGGTGCGGGGAGCGAGTGCAGCTTCTGCCCCATATAGGTACCTACACTCCAGGTAGGCCCCAACTCCCCACTAGTTGGGTGGGTAACTGCTTAGGGAGGTCCTAGATAGGGACGCGGCCCCTAGTTTGGAGTGCTGCCTTGTCAGAGTCACAGCGGGCAGTGCTGTGAGGTCTGACAGGCAGGCACCTTGTTGTGCAGCACGTTGGCTGCAGCCTCCAGTGAGCTACATCTTGCTGCTGTAGGCGCTGGGACTAGTTAGAAAGTAGTTAGTTAGGGACTTGGGTAGTTAGGGGAGTGGGACAGGTCATTACCCCCTACCGGCCATAGGAGTTCCCCAAGCCACTACAGGTTGCTGTACTACAGGGACAGGCCCTAGGGTAGGGTTCCTGCCACGTTAGTACCAAGTGTTAGTTAGGGACTCAGCGGACGCTACGGTTCCTGTAAAGCGGTTCGGACCCACGTGGGGTCCGCAGAGACTATTCCAGAGGGAGACCGCCCTGGCGGTCTGCGCACGTGCAAGGAGTTCGGTTGGAGGATCAGACGGATTCATCACACGTCTGACCCTTTGAGAAGTTTGTTGCTGACCCGAGCACCGGAGTGCTCGGCAGGTATTATACCATCATATGTGCACCAACAGGCCTAGAGGTTCTTAGTGACTGCGCAGTCACCCATTGACTATCTCTGTAGGAGTACGGGACATTGGGTGGGGTTCTCGGGACACTGGGTGGGATCACCTAGTGTTAGGGAATCGTCCTGCGAGACGTCACTGTCAGTGTCTCCTTGTGAGAGGGGCACAGGTTACTATATAATACATGTTAGTAAACTCATTAGTTATATAATCACTGTGTGTGTGGTTTCTGAGTGGGTTCCTATGTTAGGGTCATTCTACATTTCCCTAGAATCCTACATAGGTGGAGGCGCTGAAAGAAGATACGTTCCAGAGGATTCACCCCAGGCTCTCACTAGCGGAGGCTCAGACCTCCTGTGAGCCTGCAGGTATACGCACCACACCGGTAACACCGCATGTTCTACTCACCCACACTATATATGCGATTGGGTGGGGTGGAATACCCGTTACATATGTTATGAACGGTGTCTGTATACATCTTTAAACAAATGCATAATTTTTCTTTTTTAGCCGTATTGTTCTATTATAGCAAAAATTACAAGTCTTGAAAAGAGAAAAATTGATTTTTTTTATTGTATTGACTGTCTTTTATGCTCTAATATATAATGTCTCATTACACCATACATTGAGCAAGACATCAGTTGCACATGTTATCAGTAACATTTATATCTGATTTGTTACTGAGACATATACACATATACACTTCAGAATCACATTCAAGTTTGGATCCATGTCAACTGTATTTAAAATTCAATTGACAAGATATATTTACAACATGGGTTCGTTAACTCCAAAAGTAGCTTTGTGAACAATTTCTATATAGATTTCCGAAATAATAATTGTATTTGGACTTCTTTGGCACAAATTAAGCAATCAGATATAGGTGCCATTTATTTAGCATTTGAATATTAATATCATGGTATGATTTGCATTTGCACATACATATTACTTGATTATATACAGCACTATATGTGTATTATTATTTAATATCTACATGTATTTATACTAACACCGTTCCAAGCTCTCTTTATTTTATTGTTCATTCTTACCCTTATTATGTTTTGTTGTTCACTAACCCTGTACCATAGACCAATTAGTAAGCACACAGGTTTGTGCAATCTATAATCAGAAGGGAGGGGTTTAAATACCTGTATGTCTCCCTTCTTGTCATACTCCTTGAGAAAGCACAATTGACGGCATGAAACGCGTGGGAGGAAGAGCTATTTTTGTCTGTGGATGTCTATTTTTTTAATGTAGTTTAAATAAAAGTTTTTTTATTCAATTTATTCTTTGGCTGGTGAGTTTCGCTTTTGCAGGACCTGCTGCCATTCTGATCTTTTGTTTTTCACCTGATAGTTATAGGGCCAGTCTGTACCAGAAAAACAACTGCCACTGGCTAGGCCATTTAACCACTTAAACTTGTCTAGTCAAAGGCCACCAACCGAGCATCTGATCCAAACCCTCCTGCAAGCTTAAATGAAGTCATCAGTACACACGACTGTTAAGTGGACACCGTCCTGCATAAACAGACCCACTTGAACATTCTCCAAATCCACGTGTTGAATTACCACCCCTCCCATACTTGACACAAATATATCCATGGCCTTATTTTAAATGTTCATTCCAATCTACCATGACCGGATCCCTTACAGCCCTCTAATGCAACCTTGGGGCAATATCTGACCACACTAACATAATTCCTGGGATAGCAACAAAAACTCTAGCTATTTCTTATATCCATGTCCCTCAATAACTCCTTCATGTGCCTATGACCCATGTCAATCCATCCAACATGGAACAACACTATATCAGGTGACCTATACACAGTCCTAAGATGCATGTTCTCCGGTGGGACTTGCACCTCTCATACCGCATCTTCTGAACCACTTCACATTAGCGCACACTGGATCCACACAGAAATGTAACATGTATGGACTTCCATAGCAGCCCCAATTCTGAGCAAGTGTATACTATATGCACACAGGTTAATACCGATGCTAACCACGCACGTGAGCTGGAATCACGATAACACGCACTAAATAGCCAAAGCCTCAGAGGGGCTCACACACTTGTACTCCTGCAAATTTCTAACCGGACATAGAGAGCAGTCACCCAGGGCCCCGATACAATAACTGGCCTAACAAAGCAAGGGTAACCGGCCTGCGACCATCCCTACTCAGCACCATCCTCTTCCAACCCTTAACTTTTAATAGCAAATTTTTATAATTGTCCCCATGCCCACACAACTTGAAAAAGAATGACAATCCTTCTAAAAATGGATCAAGTGCACTGCTCAGCGTACAGTACAATCATACATTTTCTCTAACAAAAGAATAACCAGCAACTGAACCTTGTCAACCATAACTGATCCAGCAGACTGCACAAACTCACGCCACTCGAGCCACAGTCTAATGTAAGCTCTCCACATGCTGGGTGCTACTGGCCCGAGACTAACTCAACTGCCCACCATGTTCTGCCACAGATCTGGCGGTCACCTCCATGCGACCTCGTTTTTGGCACCTGAGATGGTTTGGCCCTACATTAATGCTATGGCTTAAACACTGTAACACAAAGCCCCTCATCAAGCGAATGACTGGGGGTGAGTGGGAGGACATGCAGTTAACTACTTCGACCACCCCCGTGTTATCGGTCTGAAAAATCACATTCTTGCCAAGGAGCTCACTGCCCCACAATTCCATGGCAATAAAAGAATGTGGTATTTGGGACGTTCCGGCAGTTCCGGTAAGTATCAAAACTTGATATATGGAATCAACATGACAACATTTGCAGTACTGTATTTAGTCATTTTGGTGCTGGTCCTGGTATTTCAGCCATGGTAAAACATGCATTATTTTTAGCGGTGCACCATAAAAAAAGAAGCTTTTTTTGGCTTTTATTACTTTTTTGCTTACTGAAGATTTGTATCTCCAGGGCTAAACTCTTTACATCGTATCCATAAAAAAATGTATACTTGAAAAAAAGAGGAATGAGCACTGCAGACGTACAGTAAAGATGAGTCTGGCAGTAGGTACAAAATCATTTATTAGGCATATCAGCCAAAATCTAAAAGCAGAAAAAAATCCTCTAACGCGTTTCCTGCCTCTGGGGCACTTTATCAAAGCGCATTTATCAAATGATACTCTGATGCGTTTCGTGCGTGTTGGACGCTTTGTCAAAGTAAAGCGCACAACATGCGCGAAACGCATCAGAGTATCGTTGCCCATCATATCCCTGATGTCACCCTTTCAATAAATTGCTTTTAATTTATCTGATGTGCTGAGCTCCATCATTTTTTCCTGTTGCTGTGCACCGCTGATCCTCACCTTGGAACTACAATAAATATAATATACCCCCCTCCGCACACAAAATAAATACAATACCCCTCTCTCCGCACAAAATAAATATAACACCCCCTCACCACACAAAATAAATACAATACCCCCTCCCCACACAAAATAAATACAATAGCCCCACACACAAAATAAATACAATACCCCCACTCTCCACACAAAATAAATATAATGCCCCCCCCGCCCACACAAAATGAATACAAAACCCTCCCATACACACATGTACAATACAATACCCCCCTCCAACACAAAATAAATACAATGCCCACCCCACAAAAAAATTCATTATCCCCTTCCCCCCCCACACAAAACAATAACCCCTCTCTGCACACTCAAAATACAGACACACACCTACTTTGCTTGTGGTCTAAATTGCTCCACTGTCTCTGGGAGGCATGCAGGGTGAAAACCCTCCTTACTACCCCTTACCACCCCCAGACAAACGGACTGTGTGAGCGGATCAAGGGTACCCTGAAACAGATGTTGCGAGCCTTTGTGGATGCTGAGCAGGGAGACTCGGAGGCTCATTTACAGCATTTGCTGTTTGCATACCAAGACGTACTGCAAGAGTCCACTAGGTTCTCATCTTTTGAGCTCCTATATGGTCGCAGGGTACTGGAATCGCTTGACCTGTTCCGTAAGGATGGGAAGGGAAGTCTACTGATACTGATGCTTCTGTGCGCAGTAACTCTCAGAGACCGGTTAGAAAGGCTCATGGGGTTAGCACAGGCTAACCTAAGGGATGCTCAGACCAAGCAGAAGACTTGGTATGACAAAGATGCCCTTAGATTAGAGTTCATCCATGGGCAGCAAGTGCTTGTTCTGAAGCCCTCTCTGGAGAACAAACTCATGGCTGCCTGGGCTGGCTCATATACGGTACTCTGGCGGATGAACTAGTGCAACTATGTTGTACAGTTAGATCAGGAGACTGGGAGACATAGGATTTACCACATTAATATGTTGAAAGCCTATTTTACGAGTGTGGCATCGGTGCTGGCTATCTGTAGCCCACCGATGGGGGACCCGGTGAGCCAAGCTCTGCCCGACCTCCTAGGGGAAGCTAGACAGGGGGGGCACAGTAGAGCAGGTAGGGATAGGTCCCCAGCTCGAGGCACCCCAGCGGGTGCAGGCACGAGCTATGCTAGGTAAGTACAAGGTCCTGTTCATGGATAAGTCGGGCAGGACCCAAATTACCGATAACCCAGGCCACCCTGGGGATCAGAGACCTCTACATAAGAATGCCTATTGGGTATCAGAGGAGGTTAGAAGGAGCATAGAGGAGGAGGTAGAAGAGATGCTGGCCCTAGGGGTAATAGTACCGTCTCAGAGTGCTTGGGCTTCACTGGTAGTCCTGGTACCTAAGAAGGACGGGACCACTCGGTTCTGTGTGGACTACGGGCAGCTCAATGCTCAGACAGTGTCGGATGCCTATCCCATGCCCGGCATGGATGAGCTGTTAGATGAGCTCACAGGGGCAAGGTATCTGAGTACCATGGATTTGTCCAGGGGGTACTGGTAAATTCCTCTGACCCAGGAGACGCAGGAGAAGTCGGCTTTCATAACTCTGAGTGGCTTTTCTGAATTTGTAGTTATGCCGCTACATAAATTCGTCTGAGTAAATTAATGAGTCAAGAAAGAGAGGCCCAAATCTACAAGTCTGGCGACTGAACACGAGAAGTGCCATGTAGTATAGTCAGAGATAATGAGAACTCCGTTAAGGTTAACATACTGGAGATAAATGATGCTAAGCCAGATACAGATGGTCGTAAGAGTGACAAGGCCAAGGAGATCACATGACACGTAGAAGAACTCGTGGCCAAGCGAGTAAAAGATGAGTTGGAGAAATGGAAATATAAACTTGAGCAAGAAGAACTCCACGAACAACTAAAATGTGAGGAGCTGGAGGAATACTTGAAGAGATAGTCGGTGAATGCATAAGTTACAAATACTTTGGCACCTGTCTTCTCTTCAATCACAGCTGCACATTGTGGGCAAGATTTTATACTTCATCTCCAGAGTACCAGGTAATTGTTCCAAAGTGTAAATAAAAAATAACTAATAGGAGTGAAAATGATCTTGATATAAGACATTTCAGTAAAAAGAATCATGAAGGATAAGGGTTATAATGTTCAAAGTTTGGAAAGGAGAAGCAGCGAAGTTCAACTATGTCCTTGAACAGTTCAAATTCTCACTGATCTTTATTACAAGATGAAAACAAGGAGAACCAGATCCACAAGTTTCCCCAGAAGCTAAAGAAACAATCTGACAGTAGGAAAGACCCAGAAAGAGTTAAAGTGAAGTTTGATGATTTGATGAACTGGAAGTCCAAGAAGAAAAAAGAGGAAGAGATTGAAGTTGGAGTTCTCCGACAGTGATGCTGGTGTACAGTAACGGTGCAGGTGTTGCTCCACAGGATGATGTTATGCTGGGGAGGGGATATGCAACAGGGTAACCCTGTCTGCTTACTTTGCAACAATATAACAAAATGGGGTATTACTAGGAGTTAACTCCTTAAATCCTTTTTAACCCCTTAAACTAAATAGTAATTCCATAGGGGTAATATATATATATATATATATATATATATATATATATATACACACACATATATATATATATATATATATATATATATATATATATATATATATATATATACACATATATATATATATATGAAAATACAAAAGAAAAACAGGCGCACTCCTAGTGTATTAAAGTATATAAAAGTTTTATGGAACTAAAGCATATAAAAAACACACTCACAAACAGAGCATTAAATCAAGCATATATGAGATATACTCATTCGCCAGAGACTGCATGGGTCCACGCCAACCGTTCCTCTAGTGCCTCCTCTGTTGTACCGGATAACTCAGTAGAATGTATAGATGTTCCTGGAACTGGATGATGTCATCACTCAGCGTCCCGTATACAAATGTCCTCTGGTATCGGCACTTACAGCTGGCACTAGTCAACAGGAAATCCTGCATACACTGCAGCCAGGGGGAACTCGACAACCTAAAACACACAGTCCTCAATAGCCGCAGAGGTAAATCTCTCTGCTCGTGAGTGGTGAAAACAGCTGATCGCTACTTCAGGAAACGCCCTACGCGTTTCGTCACTAAAGTCTTCGTCAGGGGGGAATTCTATTGGTCACAAGGATACCTTTATATCTAGATAGACAATATCATTAACCTATAGGATTAGTGGGCGGATACCTTAGGTTACACACAATTTAACCCTATTTTGATGCCGGACAGCAATGTTAGTTGATCTATATAACAGTAATACCTAGTATGGAATTGATATACTATATATAGGGATAAGGTTGATGTTATATTATGAACAGTATGAACACTATAAACATCATAGGGGTATTACAAAACACCAGTAAAAATAATAACAATAACACTAATAATATACATACATAAAATCACCTTATAATAAAAACATAATATTAATAAGGACACCATATTTAAATACTCATTGAATCTTAATTGAGACATCAATAGACGTAATAGCTATCTAATGAAGAAAAAATATTCCATTATTAATAAAATCATGAATCAGAGGAGCAGAAGAAGAAGATCAGGAACAGAAGGAACTTCGAGACAGACGGAGCCACAATCCCTATACAATATTAGTGTTTATACAACCATATATGTGTACATGATAACAATTGCACATGCACCTATACAGTATGTATGTACATCTTACCATAGTATATATCAATAATAAAATATTTATTTATATATTTGTGTTTTTAATTTGGGCGGATACCTTAGGTTACACACAATTTAACCCTATTTCGATGCCGGACAGCAATGTTAGTTGATCTATATGGCAGTAATACCTAGTATGGTATTGATATACTATATATAGGGATAAGGTTGATCTTATATTATGAACAGTATAAACACTATAAACATCAAAGGGGTATTACAAAACACCAGTATACAAGAGACAAACCTAATGAAGTATATATGGTGCTACTCATTTCATACACTAATAACACTAATAATATACATACATAAAATCACCTTATAATAAAAACATAATATTAATAAGGACACAATATTTAAATACTCATTGAATCTTAATTGAGACATCAATAGACGTAATAGCTATCTAATGAAGAAAAAATAAACAATTCCATTATTAATAAAATCATGAATCAGAGGAGCAGAAGAAGAAGATCAGGAACAGAAGGAACTTCGAGAAAGACGGAGCCACAATCCTTATACAATATTAGTGTTTATACAACCATATATGTGTACATGACAACAATTGCACATGCACCTATATGTATGTACATCTTACCATAGTATATATCAATAATAAAATATTTATTTATATATTTGTGTTTTTAATTTATTCATTATTTTTATATTTTTTATTTATTATTTTTTGAATTTTTTTTTCTAGTTTATATAATGAGTTGTGTATTAAATTTATAAATTAATTATGTCTATATGGGCCAAAGGAGCACCAACAGCAAAACCAACCTACTTAGAAGAGACACTAATCCATGAGGGGACAGAACTAAACCCATCCAAGCCAGACCTCAAAGATGTATATCATTCTCATTGGTACCATAACTCTAAACCACAGTACTGATATCGATACAATCATTCAAACCATTTGGGTATAAAGTGCCTAGTACATAAATGCAGTATGTCTCACGTGTACATAATTTCCTAAATCTATCACCTCCCAACAGGGATGATTAAATGGATTCAATACCCATAACTGATAAACTACATGGATTCTTATTATGCTTGGTATTAAAATGTCGTGACAAACTATGCATAGATAGGCCACGTATCACGTTCCTTCTATGCTCTAGAAACCGTGTACCTAAAGTCCTAGATGTCCTACCAATATATTGTAGACCACACTCACGACACAAGATAAACTATAAATGTACTTAAACAATTAATGTAATCATTAACTTTATATGTTGTGCCATTTGAGAAAGATGTAAATGTATCTTTCATAGTTATGTGTCTACAAGTGATACAACGACTTCTACCACATTTATAATTACCTTAAGGATGCAAAGAGGGGTAGCAATAAGGAAGTAAGAGCTGATCGGACAGATTAAAGTTTTTTAGGATACAAATAGGTGCTGTTACCCCGTACTGATCAACGTCACTGAGGAAGCTAATTTGCGAAACGCATCTGACGAACTTTGGACAAGTCAGGCCACCGTATAGAGGAGTAAGAGCTCAATCCCAGTTGGGCCAGCACTACGACCGGAGCGCATGCGCGGAAGGCGAAAGCTGAGACGAGGAGAGTGCAGAGCGTGAGGACAACCGATCTGTGCACGAGTACCGGAAGACCTGCCGCTGCTGTCTACCAACCCTCCTACAATAACAGCAAACCAACTGGGGCAGAATCCATACTGACGACTACAGACTTGAGAAGCCGGTCTGTGATATCTGGAGACATCTCTTCTTTATGCCATTATTTGTTGGCCGTTTGTGAGTTCCCAATCTCTTTTTAATATCGTTTGTTTATTAAACAGTGTTATACTATGTTCCCTTTTCTTTCCTAATTTTGAGGTAGTGCCCAGAAGTCCACAGCAGTAATATACATGACATTCATATAAATAACAAATAATATAAATAACACATAAAGGAGAGAAGTGCTCCTGACATAAAAGTAACATTTAGTAAAAGGAGCCCTTGCTCCGAAGAGCTTACAATCTAATAACAGTATAACACACATAGATAACCTAAAGATGATAACCCAACTGGAATTAAATTGACTATTGCACTGGTATAGGATAGAGACAGGGCAGGTGGTGGTATAGTATGCCAACCTAGTATACTATTTATATACCCAATACCAATAACAGTAGACACTGAGAGGGTCAGGGTCAGATCATGGTATGACATCTGCCTTCTCTCTAACTATCTTGGTATCTTTGCTGTGAATGTGTCACTTTCTGCCCCTCTGCATCTGCTCTGTATCTCTCTCTCTGCCCCATTGGTCTGTGTTTCTCTCTGCCCATCTTCTCCGCTGTTTCTCTTTCTCAGCCCTACATGCCACCCTCCCATCCCCTAACAATGCTGGCAAGAGATGGAAGCAGGGGGGAAAAAAGATGGCTGTCGAGGGAGGAAAATCTGGGCCTGGGCAGGAATCGAAAAATGAGGTTTTGTTTCAGAAACCGCAATAAGTCCCTGACTCAGATTCTGTGAGTACTAAGCCCGGCAAGTTCAAGGGGCTCAGATTCTGGGTTTGGCAAACCGTCCATTATTAATGATTAACTAGTATTTTAGGTTTACAGTATAGGTAGCCTACAACGTATAAGTTTCTCGATTACAATCATTACATTGAGCTGTAGGTTTCATGGAGCGTCAGTATGTGTTTCATCACAGCTATTTGTTTAATAAAGAACCTGGAGACCCTATAAATCATGAGCTATACGCCATAATCTATGCTGATGTTCGCTCAACTCTGCACAAAATATTATGGTCACAGTATTGGAGGAATGTATTTATTTAGAAACATGTTTTACCTCTCGTTTTCAAGTATGTCCTGGGCACCGAGTTATGATGACAAAACATGTTAGATTAAATGAACAGGTGTTATACATTAGATTTAAAGACGCCATGAATAATTAAAGATAATATAAGTTATGGACATGTGTAACAGTTAGAGACAAGATGAAAATGTGAGACAGCTGAAGTCTTGAAAGAACTTAGACTATTGGCGACTGAATTGGAATTGCATTAGTGTAACTTATTTTACTGTAAGCCGAATATAGTTATATACTGTGTAACACATGTCCCCCCCCCCCCCTCTGGAAGATACTGCTATGGCTACTACTGTCATAGTGCTGGCATACCTGTGAGGGTTCAGGAGAGCTGAGTGTTCCGCGATGTAGTGGGGGATCAGCATAGGCTTTTGAGGATCTTGATGTTCCTTTTCTGGTGACAGCTCCTCCAGCTCCAGTAGATCCAGAGACTCCCACTGGAACAGACTTCTTCCCCCCCTGCCCAATAGACTGAGAGCTCAAGCAGGGGTATATAAAACAAAGGGGCTTTATTTGAGCAGTCACTGCAGTTGTTAAGCACACAGCGGATGCATGGGTCACAGAGTGTTCCAGGCCTCTGGATGGTGCTTTGCTCTCTGTAATTCTTGAGGCCTCGGATCTTGCAGGGCCCAGCCAGCCCAGGAGGACTGACTGGCTTTGCTCACTCCCAGCTGGAAGGAGCAGCACCTACCTCTGAAATACTTACAAATTTTCACTTCCTCCCAGAGGCTCAGAAGGGGAGGGCACAGGATCTGCACCATGTTAGGCTGCACACAGATTCCTATGTCACCCCCACTTCAGTCACTCAGGGAGTCAGAATGAGGGGGGAGGGGGGGCATCAATGCCCACAGATTGCCTACCACAGCCTTTAGCTATCAGGACTTATATGACAGGAGGCAGAGAGGCAATCTGGTCCGGCCCTGTTACAACTGTATCATTATTGATTTTGATGCCTGATACACATTACTTCTAACATTTTGTTTTAATCACTCATGGTTTTATTAGATACGTGAGGCTGTTTTACACCCGTGCAATTTTTTCATTGCTTTGCACAGCCTTCATTTTTGTATTCATAGATATATAGTTTACTCAAGGTATTGTATGTAACGTGGTGTTCCACTAAGTGAAATTACATTTATAACAGTTAGAACATCACTGCAATAGATATATTAGAGAAAATTACTGTGACACAGATAAGTAAATGTCATTCTGAAATTCTGAACATTTCCACAAACTACCACTATAACTGCCAAGTTGATTTAAAGCTTCATAGCGAAATTAGAGTAGATTTTTTGGGGGCACATCAATCAGACTGTTGTGCTCCTTTTTTTCCTATTAGTACTAATTGTACTGAAAAAGGCAGTTTGTTTATTCTTCCACTACCATCTAAAGTATTTCCTAAATACATGTAAATCTGTCATACACATCTATAGCTGTTGCTTAATCTTGGTTTGTCTACATTACTTTCTGTATTTTCCACGTACAATATTGTATTGTATTGTATGTATTGTATGTCTTTATTTATATAGCGCCATTAATGTACATAGCGCTTCACTGTAGTAATACACCTGGTAATCAAATAAATAACAGATAATATAAATAACAGATCATGGGAATAAGTGCTTCAGACATAAAAGTAACATTAATGAAGAGGAGTCCCTGCACCGAGGAGCTTACAGTCTAATTGGTAGGTAGGGAGAACGTACAGAGACAGTAGGAGGGAGTTCTGGTAAATGCGTCTGCAGGGGGCCAAGCTTTATGTATCATGTGTTCAGAATAGCCACAGTGCTATTCATATGCTTCTTTAAGCAAGTGTGTCTTAAGTTGAGTCTTAAAGGTGGATAGAGAGGGTGCTAGTCGGTACTGAGGGGAACGGCATTCCAGAGGTGTGGGGCAGTCAGTGAAAAAGGTTTAATTGATTCCTGAAAGCATTCCTGTGTTATTGGTGTTTTTTCACCACAATTTAATCGAAAGTAACAGGAGCTATGCTTTCAGGATACAATATACTTTACACTGATTTGTGAGCAGAGCCATTTTTTAACAGCTTTTTAGAGGTGAGTCAAAAGAAGCATTAGAATGGAACATAGCCAAGACTAATAATCTGGCAATCCAGACTGGCAAGGCTAGCAGTCTGCTCCATCAGTTCCTATAAACCCACTAGGAATATGTATGCAGGAAGACAGCTGCAGCTGGATCTGTGGCAGAGCTTCACTCAAAATATATGATTACAAACAGTCTTTTAGTAGTTTCATTAAAGCACAGAACTTCAGTTTTTCATTTTGCCGTTCTTGAAATCATTACATATTCTTAAGAACTGTTGCATTTTTGGACAGTGAAAGTATAAGACACGGATCCAAAAATGACATAGTCACGTCACTTTTGACTTTTACAGCCTGTATTGCACACTTCAGAAATTAAGTTACCATCAAATAACTTCCATTGTGAGACTTGCCATTGAAATAGAATTTGCTAATTCCAAAATTAAATTCACGTTTCAACGTTTTCGGTTTCTACTAAAAGTAAAAAAAAGCTTTGAAAAGGGTTTGAAGTACTGAAATGACCAGTCCATTGCACATATGTACCATGTTATTAAGGGACCTCTTCAGTAGGTGATGGCTCGATGCAAAAGGATCTTAACCTTTTACTCTAACAGTTCAATTATACCAGATTATCCCTATTTATACATATTCTGTTCAGAGCTTGTCACTTGTTACTTATACCGAAAACTGTAATATTGTGCTTTTGAATTCATTTGAGTTTTTGAGTAGAACTGAGTAGAATTCATCAACATAGTAAAGACCTTTTCCAATTTAATTTCCAATCTGCATTGTATATGGGGTCAGTAGAAGAATTAACTTTTTTTTCTATGCTTTTTTGTTGTTGCCATTTCTAAGGATAAAATAACTAAAAATGTATTTGCAAATATATATATGAAAAAAACTACGATGAATATTTATCAACATCTCTCTGCAGAGAGCTTGCGGTATGGTGCAGCTGGAGTAGGATGCAGCTTACACGAGCTCCGGGGCTGGTCTGAACTTCGCGCTGATCAACAGGATCCAAAATCTGCAAATTCAAGAAACAAACAGTGAGAAAAGTTGTTGGCTGCTCCTGGGTATGTTAAAATGTGGTAGCTCCGAGGTCTGGTGACCAGATAACCCCAGGAAAAGACGGGTAGGGGCAAGAAACCGGGTTTCACCTTTATTATGGTGGTCCCTGGACTGTCTATTGTCACAAGGATTTTTTCACAATCTGCACGGATTTAATTAAAAGACCGAAGAAATTCTCCCTAATCTACCCAGCGAAACAATGGATCTTCACAGATGCGAAGACAGGAGGAATTCAATCCCCCCATACAGGCTGAACTATTTCTGACTTTACAGAAGGATTCCATACAGGAAAGCCAGACAACGGCCTCCACAACGTCCAGCCAGCAAGACACCGTTCCAGAAGGATGACCATTATTTTGGGTGATATTTATATTCATCAAAATAAGGAAACGAAGAAGAACATTTAGATTGCTGTTTCGCGAAAACATAAAAGATGAAAGGGAAGAAGAGTGGAACACAAGTATTAATATGTTCAGTTTCAAAGTGTTACGTAATGATATAATGTCGACTTACAAAGGATATGTGAAAAGATGCTAGTTGGAGGGAGGAAGAGCAAATCCAAGATTTGCAATATTTATAATTATAAATCTGTGTTAACATTGTTAAAAGGGATCAGAAACAGTGGAATTATAGAAAGAAGGAGCAAGTTCATTCACTAAAACCAGTTAAAGGAGCTAAAATTAGAAAAAAAATTAAGTTATTAGCAATGGAAGGTAAGAAGACATTGGAAGCAAAGTAAATGTTTAATGTGTGTTGCCCCCTTTCCCTATGACTAAGGGAACTATAAGTGTAAATGAGTGGGGGAGTGCAGGTTTGCCTCGTTTTAATAGCAAGTCTAGAGGTATAGCTATGCTGGTCAAGAAAGGTTTCAAGATAGAAGAAATTGATTTCTTTGCAGATCCACAAGGGAGACAAAGAAGCGTTTTTGCTGAATCTAATATAGAAAACGAATGAGTAATTATTGAGAAGGTAAAATAGTATTGGGTGGAGGTTTCAACCTAACAGATAAAACCGGAGACAAGAGTAGCCAGAAATATACAAAAAAAGAGAATACCCAGTGGTGATAGTGTTTCTAAAAAACACTTGGACCTAATAGACGTGTGGAGACCACTACACACTGATGACACCGATTATATGTGTATAGATGTAGCATCTTGTATGTATCAACTGCCATAGAGCATGTGCTGGTGCACAGTGTGCAAAGCATTGACCGTCCACGGCGTACTTCATAGCAGGCGGTAATGGCCCATCGGGATTAACAAAGCGCGATTAACACCGCATCTGAATTAGACTCATACTGTATGAATCTTACTGGGCTGCACCTGTCTGTAAGAGATGCGCAGAAAGAGTGATACAGAATCAGCCACTCTCCTTGCGCGCCTCTAACAGGCAATCCCACGGCTTTTATTTTATTTTAATTACACATTATTGTCGTTAATTGTTAATTACACACAATTGCCCGGTATCTCCACCATTTTTAAATTCTCCCGCGCCACGGCCCACGGGACTGGGACATATAAACAATGCTCTGGTTATGCTTAGTGTTGCATTCAGCTCCACATGCTTCTCTGCAGGGACAAACTGGGTACTCAGACACTCCTGTAGCACCTGGTGCTTCTCCTCAGCATCCCCCTGTTTCTCCTTGGCCTCTTGCAGACTCGCACGCAGCACTTGCAGCTGTCTCTGCAGTCTGTGCTCTTCTTGTGTGTGCTGCTCCAGGGAGACAAGCTCTTTATGTAGCCTTCTTTCTGCACTCGCCAGTGCTTCCTGCACTTCTTATTTTTCCTGTGTAAATTCTTTCTTTACTCTACAAAGTTCTGTGTTGATTGTGCAAACCTCTTGCTGAGTGACCTCTAGCTCTGTGATGAAGTTTTGAACGTCTTTCTGGGACATCTCATAATACTGTTTCCATTCAGCACTCGTTTTGTCCGACTCGCTCGGTTTTCCGTTCATGGCAGTAACTGTAGCCTTTGCCATCCCAAGGCTAGTCGTCATTCTTGTGACAATTGCGCCAGGTGCTCTGGGCTGTAGCACATCTCAGGTCTGGTGTAGGGAAAGCGCCATCTGCTGTACTAACAACGGAGTACTCCCTGTTTGGGACTTTGTCATCTGTTGCAATCTCTGCTTTAAGGCAGCTGTACTTTCTGCTTGGCTCCACTGTAAGGCCGTGATGATACCCAAAATCATCGACAACGTCGCATGGTGCGACGCTGGGCAGCTGCAAAATAAAGATACCAAAAAAACAATTAAAGTGCACATACCAGCGCACTGCCTGGAGCTGCAGGGCAGCTGACTCCTGAGGAGATTTTGAAAATTGTTTCTGTCTGGCGACGGCAGCATCACGTGAGCGGTTCAGCCAATGAGGGCGAACCGCTCATGGCCATGCCTCCGCCATGCCTCCCTGTCTCCGCTTGACCTCTTCTCTCCTGTCTCCCCTGTGTAATCAAGATGCAGCTCGGCGGCAGCGTAAGGTGACGTCACCAGATCGTGCTGCCACTCAGCGGCATCTGGTATAATTGAGTCCTAACATCACAGTATTTTCCGCCTGGGCACTCTGCATTGTGTTCAGAAGTTCCTCCCCTTTTCACTTTCAGATGTACCTCTTCACCTTGGCCTCTGGGGTGCTATTGCATACACACTTTCCAAACTTTCCGGCATATACTCCAATCAAAGCGAGTAGTCCTATGTAGTGTGGCAGACTTTATTTCCAGAATCAGTACCGCTTGTGGGTCACCATCTGTATTCATTTCCCTGCTTCAGTGCTTCACTCTTTCACACTTTTCCTGCATATACTCCAATCACAGCTGGTAGTCCTATGCGGTGTGGAAGTCTTTCTACCTGGATTTGTGGCTATTTATTCTGGTGCCCTCTGCATGCGATTATTCTGCCGGCTTCTGGAGGCACTGCATCCCACTTCAAACACCATATGGGACAGAGCGGCATGTAGGCGAGGTCATTAAGACGCTTAGACGGAGGGTTAAGCTTAATTGCAGTGGTTTATTCTCCACAAGACAATTAAATAGGTACACTGTCCTTTTAAGCAAACCAAATCATAAAATGTACACCTATTCCCTTTAGGGAAACTAACTCACTACTTAAGCCCTTTCTAACAGGCCCCCAGCTAAGCTGGTTGCTAGCCTAAAACATGCACTATTATATGCAAACAAAACAGTCTTAGGCACAGCAGTATAGTATTTAGTTCTTATCTGGAATGCTGCATGGATTCCTTCACACTCCTTCAGCAAGCCAGCAAGTCAGTCCTAGGGTCCAGAACAACAGGCTCCTTCCTGGTTTGGGGAAGTTTCAATTCCCGTCTCTCTGGGGAAAAACAGTCTCTCCCTTGTGCAGGCAACTTCGTGCCTTATAAATCCCTGCTTAATCACGGGTTAATTACATCCACCTCCCAGTTCAGGTAGGAGACTGACACCAGTGCAGTTTCCTGCCCTGTAAAGGGAGTTAACTCCTTGAGTCCCTTACAATCACACAAGCAGCTTTCTTCACATTCCTGTAGCGTCTTTGTTGCTGATACTTCCTAACATTTGACTGTAGTAGGATGACACATTCCTTCAAGTATTCATACAGTATTTCTTTCTTTGCTGCTGCATTCTCTAAAATGACTGAATGACATGCTGCTTTACTCTGGCAACAAAGCTGCCAAGCTTTTATCCTCCTGTAGGCAGACTGTATGGCAACAGTTGCAGACCGCTTATACAAATAGCTTCCTCTCTCCATCCTTCCTTGGATGAAAGCTCTGTAGCATTTCTGAAGTGTCAGAATGCTTTTCTCTCATTGCAGCAAGTTTAGTTCATCTGCAAGAAGGGGGTAAGATGGTCCGTGGTTCACAGCAACTTCAGCAGCCAACGTATGGATGTCTAAAAAAACTTTATTGATCGCTAGCAGCAAACATCAGGCAACCACTCTAACATGTTTCGTCCAGGCTATGGACTTTTTCATAGCCTGGACGAAACATGTTAGAGTGGTTGCCTGATGTTGCTGTGAACCACGGACCATCTTACCCCCTTCTTCCTGTGTCATCATTTCCGGAGGAGCACGCTGACGCCAGCTACACCAGAGGAGGAAGCCGCTGCAGAATTCCCTGCACCAACAGGGACGGCTTTTTCGTGAGTACTCCTAACCGCCACGCGGTATTTCAGGGAGATTATTGAGGCGGTTAGTGCCGGGCTGTGATTTACTTGGGGGCGCCCCTTAGGGAGGTGTCCCCCTGTACCTCTATCCGGCTTACTATTACCCAACTCCCTGTTTTCAATACCGGAGGCTTATTGTTTCATTAATCATTGCTGGGTCTCTCTTCAATCAAGTTGCCATAAAGTGTGTGCACTACCTGTTAGCAGCCTCGGTATACTGGGTAATTCCATATTCTCTAGTTCATCTGCAAGAGAATTCTGTTCCTTGATCGTATCTTGCAGTTCTCCTCTCAGAGCTTCTACCATTTACCTCTTCCTTGTGCTTGCACTGAGTTTGCAACAATTCATCATTCAGTATATTTTGGAGCTCAGCAGGTATCTTCTCTAGGGTCGCAGCTGCTTGCCTTTTCCATGCTTCTTTCTCCTGGGTGTACTGACTATTGGGGAAGGAGCAGCTTCTCTGCTCCTCCAGCTCTTTCTCCAGAGTCGGAACCTTCTCCTGCCCCCTTTCATACAGAGTCACCTGGCCTCCAGCAATGCTCTGGTCATGCTCAGTGGGACCTTCAGCTCCTCATACTGCTCATACTTTGTATTTCATTAGCAGCCTGAATACTTTTCTTTCCTGCAGAACTCGCTGCTTCTCCTCATCATCTGCCTGTTTCTCCTTTGCTTCCTGCAGAAGCGTACGCAGCTCTTGCAGCAGGCTTTGTAGTATGTGCTCTGCTTGTGTGCGTTGCTCAGGGAGACACATTCTTTCACAGCTCTCTCTGCATTCTCCAGTGCTTCCTGCACTTCTAACTTTTCTTGTTCCTTCACCTTTTTTACTTCAGGAAGCTTCTCAATTCTTTCACTGACCTGGCATTCAAATTTGAAAAACCTTCTTTTATATTTCTGTTCTCTCTTTTTACAGGCTCTATACCACTCGGGACCTTCTCATAGGCATTTTTGAATATACACAGCTCTGTCTTGAGAAAGCGGACCTCCTGGTGAGAGTGTTCCAGCTATATGCTGAGAGCATGAGCTTTTTTCTGAGAGACTTCCAACTCGCTACTGCAATTGCAAACCTCTTACTGAGAGACTCCGGTATCTGTGCCTTCTCATATTTCAGTTTCAGGTTAGAAATCATTTTGTCAGACTTGCTCTGCTTCTCGTCCATGATGGAAACAGTAGTGGTTGCCATTTCAAGATCAGTCAGCATGTGCTCCCACTCACTCTGCATGAGTTGATTTCTCCATAGATGCACACTCAAGTAAAGCTGGGATCAGGCATTTCTGTAGGTTGGCGTTATTTAACATTTTTTTATTTAGGGGGCCCTTTAAAAAATGTTTGCAGGGAGGTCAAAAAAAATGTAGCAATAATGCAGGAAACGCACATCATGATCATGATCTTACCTATGTTTCACCCTGGCAAAGGAAAGAATTGTCAGACCTAAAACATTGCTTATGAGAATCCAGGAAAGTAAAAACAAATTCTCATAAAGTGCTGCAAATCCTACGTAACATTTGTAAACTTGAACTGGTAAAAAAACAAAAAAAAGCAGAAGGGTCATTATTTGGGAGTTTTGAAATTATTCGTAAGAATCAAAAGATTTGAGTTCCACAATTAGTAATTGTTCTGATTTCTGTAGCATTGCCAAAAAGTGCATTATAAGAGATAAAAAAAATCTCAGCCTAAAATATCAGACATACAAAGAGAACTGTTGACGCTAATGCAGTTTGACAAAAGAGACATACTCAGGTATAGAAAAAGGATCAAACAAATCTTTAAGAAATTGGAACTAATTTTGATTACTTACCCCAGGTTCAAAAGAAAAAAATAATAAACATTTTCAAAGGCTCCGAGTGGGATCTCCTGAAGAGCTTTTAATTTAAATGCTTTGGGAAAGAGTGCAGGGCCTCTGTAAGCGCCCCCCCCCACCCCCACACCCCAACCTACACCCCAGAAAATGTTGCGACCCCCAGTTTGTGCAACCGTGGTTAGAGGGTGGAGGAGGGCTGCCGAGTGTGTTTTGTTGGTGTGTGTCTGTCTGCAGTGTGTGGGTTTACAGGGGGGCTGCATGTTTGTGTAGGACGGGAGGGGGTAACCAGGCTAATAAAAGTTTAAGCCCTCTGGTTACCCAAAAACCCGTAGGGTCCCTGGTACTTCCATAAGCGAGGGATCAGGGATGATACATGTTGGAGAATAAAATGATCCTGTTTTTTCCTATTTCATGTTCCCTGTACCCCAGACTCGGGAAACATTCTGTGTGTCAGTTTTAGGTGGGATATTGGGGTAAGAATGCACTTCTTTTGTCTGCAGGAGTTCGGGAACCGGGGCTACCGGTAGTACCTTAATTCTACCTGACGTGCAGGCATGATTTGCCGGTACGCAATTAGAATTACACCGGGGCTGCCCTGCGTCCCCCAGACTCCTGCTTTTTGAGCCCCGATATCCCAGATCTATATCACGCACATCAATGTGTCTCCCCAAGGTCCCCCATGTATTAAACTATGTGTTTTAATGTTATACATTTGTTATAAGGCTCTATGTAGCTTGCTCGGGCAATCAATTAAGGTGCCATTGGGTCCATAGTACAAAAGGCAGAGGCTGTCCAGAGATGTGAAAGCACTTGGTGAGCGATAAAAAGTGAATGGCCAGGTCCGGACTACCCTTTTGTCAGTTTCAGACCTGGTGGAGCCGGCCCAGCAGGAGGAAATGAGTTAGCCAGAGAAGATGCAGCCATATAGTCTGATCCTCTTGGCTAAAATCATATTTCCCGCTCACCCGGCTTTCGAGCCTCTGTGGCATGTCTACTCCTCTGACGACAGCCAAGGGTTGAGCCCCTCTTTCTATTGGCTGGGGGAGAGGGATTCCCCTTCTCTGATTTGCTGCTCCTTCCCCCTCCTTTCTGGGTATAGCCCAGCGGAGTGCATGTAAGATGCTGACCAGAAGAGCAACCAATCAGGAGTCGATAAAGCTACGGTGGGCTTTTCAAAGTTGCTTTGTTCGAAATAGCAGAGCAGCCGGCTTCGTTTTGAAGCCTGAAAAGTTTGTCTCGCAGAGACTGTCCCGTCTTTTGGTGGACAGGTTCTCACAATTGAACTATCGGTTGCAGTCAGGATTTTCGGCTGGATCTCGGTCCAGGACGGAACAAGGTTCTATTTGGGGTAAGCCCATGCCAACAGGCACCCTGCACATAGGAAAGGTAATCTCATTCCCCAGACCCCCGTAAGTGTGTATATTTTTGTATTTTGTATTCTTGTGTTTTTCCGAGGACTGATCCAAAATAAACCTCATTTTATTTCACTGCCTTGTTTTGCCTATTGACTGATCCCTTAAATATAAATGTGTTAAAAGACCTGTCTACCGTGACAGTGTGTCTTCAGTGTGTGTTTTGTGTGTGTAGAGGGTGGAGGAGGGCGGGTTACCAGGTGTCCAGTATTGAACTGGACTGTCCTGTATTTGGACACTCTGTCCAGTACAAAAATAAGAGGTAATACTGGACATGTATGTGTCTGGTATTACATCTCTGGACATAGTAACCTGACCGGCGTGGGGGGGGGCCATGGGATTTCCCCAAACAGGAAGATAGCAGGGCTATTGCTAGGGGGCTGGGCAGCTTCCTCCATCCTTATTGGCTGCTGCTGGGTAATGCAGCCAATATTTCACCATTGTGTCCAGTATTTTTGGAGAAGCCACCTGGTAACCCTACTGCACCGACACACTTTATTCGAGCAAATACCCAGTATGTACCTGGCAGATACCTGGAATGCGCCGCTCCTCACCTCTGACAAGCCTCGTTGCGTTTGCCTTCCCAGCCTGGGTTCATGCCTGGCTGACGGGCGGCTAATCTGTTAAATGATAATGATTAGGATTTAATAGGCTGCAATGCTTCGCGTGTCTACCAGATGGCATAAATTCATGAATTGTAATGCAGTTTATATATATATACTGTGCAGTATTGCAGCCAGCGGGAATAAAATGCTTCAATCCCTGCTTGGAAAATAACTCAATGCACTCGGGCAGAAAACAGTCACAAACCTCAATACACCCGGGTATACTCGAATTCGTGGGACTAGCCAAGCTCGAATAAAGTGTGTCGCCAGTGTAAGACTGCAGAGTGTGTTTTGTTGGTGTGTGTGTGTGTCTGCAGTTTTGTGGGTTTAGAGTGGGGCTGCAGTGCGTATTTGTGGGTGTAGAGAGGGGACTGCTGTGGGTGTTGTTTGTGTGTGTCTTCAGTTTGTGTTTTGTGAGTGTAGTGGGTGAAGGAGGGCTGCAGAGTGTGTTTTGTGGGTGTAGAGAGGCGAGTTGCTGCATAGTGTGTGTAGGGGGGGCGATAAACACTCCCCCCCAGTGTGTTTGTGTATATAGAGGGGCTGTTGCAGTGTGTGTTTGTGTATATTGAAGGGGGCTGTATGTATGTACAATTTCATTATTTGGAAGCACAAAAAATGTAGAGAACAGGAACATTTTAAAATAACTCAAGTTAGGTTAAAAATGTAAAAATGCCACTTAAATTGCAAGCCAGTTTTGGAGGAGCGCTGGAATTGTACTTCTGTTTTCCATAATAGTAACTCAAGTATTCTTTTTAATAGGAGTTTGTTGTAAGAGTGACAGCTCATTGTACCGTAAATAATCAAGTCAGTTGTTGTAAATTTTGCAAAGCATTTCATAATATAAGCTCAGAATATTTGTATTTACAGATTTCTTCCACCATAAAATAAACTAGAACAGCCCTGGTCTATAACAAAATACCCCTTGGCACAGCTTTCTCCCACAATCTTGCCAAGAAAATTCCAGTTAATGGTTTTAACAAACTCAATATTTAATAACTTTAAGACACATGAATGCAAAATACCAAAATGAGCTATCGTGGAAGAAGCGAATGCACTTTTCATCATGACTACTAACTGTGAACTCAAATAGTACATCAATTTACATGAATAAGTTATTTTATGAATAAAATAAAAAATGATGTAACAACTTTTAAAAATACTCTTAAGTTCTTCCAAGCCATTGTATTATTTTCTAGAAGTTTCCAATTGCTTATGTTTCAGTAATAAATCCCTAAAAAGGTTAGTGTACATAATAGAGGAAATTGGTCTTGGTATAAATATTGCACCTGGATTGAAAACTGATTGAAGTACAGTATTGACAGCAGAGACTTGTCATAAATTAAACCTTTTCAGGTTGGGTTAAAGTTGTGTGTGGAGTACCCCAAGGACCAGCACTGGGATCCCTGCTTTTTAACTTGTTTATTAATGACATTGAAGCTGGCATAGAGAGCAAAGTCTCCATCTTTGCTGATGATGCTAAATTGTGTACGGTAGTAAAATCAGAGCAGGATGTAATTTCTCTGAAGAAGGACTTGGGCGGGTAAATGGCAGATGAAGTTTAGCACAAATAAATGTATGGTAATGCACAGTGGTCGACAAATCACCCAACAATCTACTCGCCGAACCAAAAAATCTACTTGACACTTATCCCCGCCCCCAGCCCGCCCATATCACCGCCCTTAGCCCCGCCCCCAGCCCTACTTTTTAAAAAAGAGATTGAATAAATTCCTAGTAAGAACAACATTCGTTTTTGACATAACAGTTTATTTATTGTATTACATTTATACTTTACTACAATTAGTCCTTGTTACATAATTACGTGTGTGTATATGTGTGTGTGTGTGTGTGTGTGTGTGTGTATAAATGTCGGATCTAGAAAAAAAAGCCACATGTAAATGACTAGTTTCCTCAACCCCTTAACCAGTGTCTGGATCCCCCGCTTCACTTTATCTAAAGCAGCAATCCCGCCTGGGATCTTACCTGATCCGCAGTCCCTCAATGTCCAGGTACCCCCATTCCCACAATGTTATACATTGGAGGGGAGGTGTTCCTTACCTGTCTTCAGGGTTAGGGGGGATTCCGATGTCTCCCGTGTGAAGCTCAAGAGTCAGATCTGGAAGAAAGGAGTATAGGTTATTTCAGTGTAGGTATAGGGCAGTTAAGATATATAGGGTAAATAAGATATCCAGATCCAGAGTAGGAGTGGGAGAGAGAGAGAAGGAGAAAGAGAGAGAGAGAGACTGTGACTGACAGGGTGAGGGAGAGGGAGACTGACAGGGTGAGGGAGAGGGAGACTGACAGGGTGAGGGAGAGGGAGAGGGAGACTGACAGGAGAGGGTGACTGACAGAAGAGGGTAACTGACAGGGTGACTGACAGGAGAGGGTGACTGACAGGAGAGGGTGACTGACTGGGTGACTGACAGGAGAGGGTGACTGATAGGGTGACTGACTGACAGGACAGGGTGACTGACTGGGTGACTGACTGACAGGAGAGAGTGACTGGGTGACTTACTGACAGGAGAGGGTGACTTACTGACAGGAGAGGGTGACTGGGTGACTTACTGACAGGAGAGGGTGACTGGGTGACTTACTGACTGGAGAGGGTGACTGACAGGGTGACTGAAAGGGTGACAGGGGGACTGTGGTTTCCAACACACACACACACACACACACACACACACACACACACACACACACACACACACACACACACACACACACACACACACACACACACACACACACACATCACATGATGCAGCTTTGGATGTGAGGGGGGATGCAGGCACTGGAGGCAGACAGTAAGGCAGGGAATAACAGAGTACATACCAGCAGGACCAGAATAGAAAAGGAAGGGCTGATTCAATGCCTGGCTGCTGAGGGGAAACAAAATCCCGGCAGCACGCCAAGTCGCGTCCCACCAATCAGGAAGAGGGATTTAAATTATTATTTTTTACAAGCACAGAACCGCGTGCGCTGCACCGCCATGAGGGGGGTCTCCAGGGGGCCACCGGATTTGTGAAACACTGGTAATGTATATGGGAAAGAAGAATAAACAGGTGACTTATGAATTAAATGGGGAAAATTAGGTCAAACGTTGATGGTGAAGGATTTAGGGGTGCTTGTAGACATCGGGATTAGTAATAGTGCCCAATGTCAGGCAATAGCTGCAAAAGCAAATAAGATCTGATCTGGCATTTTACAGAGTATGGATGGAAGGGAAGTAAGCATAATTATGCCCCTCTATAAAGCCTTAGTAAGACCACATCTTATAAATGGAGTATTGTTTTGGGCACCACGCCATAAAAAAGACACTCTTTGCACTGTATTATACACACATGTTCCTTTTCTTTTTCTTTTTTTCATTTATCCTCTCCTGTTGTTATAATAGCCCTATGGTGTCATTTTTATCATGATAATTTTGATTAATGGAATTTTTTTTCCATAGATTTGACAAAAATATTATGTCATATACACGTTTTTATATTCATGCAGCATTAAATTGTACTTGGGTTAGCTGCTTTTTATGGTTCACATAAACCCTGAGTATCATGCTCCTGTCATTTAGGGCTGTTTGCCATGGGTTGCCATGGTGACGCCGGACGCCCCCTTATGCAAATGCGCAGCTTATGATTTGCCCTTCAGCAACTGAGTGTATACAAAATACAAACAGTATCTACGACGCTACGATTGGTCGCGCATGCGCAATCACGATAAGCTTACACCAAGCGGCCACCATACTTTATGTATCATGGTGACGCCGTACGCTCCGGTATGCGCATGCGCAGTCCATAATCTGCCCTAATAGAGCCACGACGGTGCACATTAAACATAAATAGTGCTCTTGTTTGCGCATGTGCAATTACGATATGGCAACAGCTGATTGACACCAGGCAGCCACCATACTCTTTGCTTGCTGACATCTGACCAATCCCTTAAGCAATGAAGACACACATGACCATCAGCCTGCAATCTAACAGGTAAGGCTATTACTGACAACAGGTGAGCTAATTTGCGGGCTTTTCTTATGCTCCGATTGGTGAATTGGGTGTCATGAGTCACAGGGTGTTGGTATAAATGTATGTCACGGTTATTTGACCATTGCACGGCCCTGAAGAAGGTCGCTCTCTGCAGACCGAAACGTTGGCTGGGGTGCCTGTATTTTTCTACAATACAGAATCATTTTGAATATCATTCCTGGTGTGCTGTCTCCTCATTGCTGGACTCCAATCTGGTAATATCTCTGGTAAAAATTCAATGTGTGTAAATCCTTCACACATACTGTATCTAATAATGATGTCTTCAAATGTATGTTACTCACTATATATATATATATATTATATATATATATATATATATATATATATATATATATATATATATATATATATATATATCTTGTGAGTAACATACATTTGAAGACATCATTATTAGATACAGTATGTGTGAAGGATTTACACACATTGAATTTTTAACTCCAATGTTTCTTACTACAGTATGCAGTATCTTTACACAATGTCTACAAAAGTAGGGGAAATGTGACAACTGACTTATTTGCAGAAAAAGAAACAAGAAGTATACATTTTTCTCCTTGCAAATATCAAAAAAGAAATAGAGCAGACTTTTCTGGTATCACAAATTTCTTACAACGTATGGGGCCTCACATATGAAGGTATATATGCTGTTAATATTGCTCGAAAATGTACAGGGACAATAAACAAGTATTCAAACTCTAAGATCATAAAGTAATATTTCCAATAATACTAGGACGTACGTGATAATAAGATGTACCTCTCATTGTATATATAATGGTAAAATATTTTTATGATACTAATAAACGTTGTCAACCCAAATTGTAAGAGAGTTTTGGAACTCAGGAGTACCTTCAGTTAAAAGAATACTAATTTATTTAACAAATAACACACTATTGTAATGAAGATGTTGAAATGAGCTAATAGTCTCAATAGAATGATAAAAATACAGTGTGTATGAAAGCCAGGATATAAAACTAGTTTAGTAGTTCCACACAGATTGTTAAAGTATTTTCCATTAAAAACATTGTTACTCCGTGCTCTTTAACAAAGTGTCTGTGTTTCTTGCCATCATCGGCTCTGGTCACTAACATCTGTGTGCTTTTCTTTCCTTTATTTTCTGACTTTATTAATGAATCTAAAAGGTCTGTAAAACCATACTGTGATATATTGTGATGGTGCAGCTTCCCTTTGTTTTGTTGCCAAACTGGATATTAGGCCTTTTCTTTTTGCAGAAGGAAGATTCAGACATTATTAAACAGTTGCCAACTCAATACACACGCTACAAAGTCTGTTTTAGATTTAATTTTAGGTTACAAAAGGAATTATTCTGCATACAGTACAGTACACTAGCACAAGTGAGAGTGAGAGAGACACAAATCCTGCATCACTGGTAAAACAACCTGGGCTTTTTTTATACCAATACCTTATGAATATTGCTAAATTCTTAAATAAATAATGATTGCATTTAACTATGATAACAATGATTTTTTTATGATAAAGACAGGTGTGATTTCGTGTATCTTGGGCCTTGCAATGTTTGCTGAACAGCAAGGTAGGCATTTACCATTTAGATTAGTGCAAAATGAACGGATTGTTCAACTGATAAGAAATAAAGTACTACTGTATAACAGTTTATAAACCGTTTCAAAGAACCAACATGTTGAAGTTACTTGTGAGCTATTATATAATTGATTGAGGAATCATCACGAATGTTGATGTTTTTTTCGGATTTAACTTTTACTAAATATTTAGGCAGGACTTGAGTACAGTATTTACTGTAGCTTTTAATACCTTGTAACAGGGGATCTCTATCTAAAAAAATCTGATTTTTCCAAAGTACCCAGGCACATATTTAAAAACAGTGTTTATGCCTCTGCAGTTGCTGAAAGGTTTAATAGCTTTTTTCAGATTTAGGCTTGAATGCCTAATTCACCAGGTAAAGAACCCTGAGAAGTTTGAAAGCTTGCAACATATCAACTACTAGCCAGTTCAATACAAGGTATCATACCCCCTACTCTCTCTCCCTCCTTTGTTATTCTACTACATGGAAGAAAGGACCGACACGGCTACCCACCCTTCTTTGACTAATTCCTAAACAAATCCCTGGTAGTATAGTGTGTATAATATACACACAATGACTTCACAATACAGAATGTGAACAAGATATAAAAGGTTAAGTTGCCAATGTGTTTAAAAAGTTTTTTTTTAAGGGGCGCATGTGCGGAGCGGACCAAGATGGTCACTTGTTAGATTGGCACCAACAAGCGACATTAGCAAATGTAATTGCCACCAATTGCACCAAAAAGTAGCCCAGGGAAATCCCTTAACTCCTACAGGTCCAGCAGATATGCTGAAAGGGGGGAGCGGGGGGACACGGACAAACTGTGCAGATAGGAGACTTCTTTGAATGGAGGGAGGGCATGGCCCACAGACCAGAAAATGTTACCTCTCCATGTGCAGCACAGGAGTCCGACTCTGAGCCTGGGTCGGCAAGTCAACCTTCCACTAAGAAAGACAGCATGGACATTTATGACTAGTTCTGCAGCATGTTTCACTTAGCCCTGTGGGCGGTCAATAGAGATATCTCCACACTGGATGACAGAACTGCCACTATGGGGGAAAATATGGAGAGTGAGATCAGTTCCCAAACCAACATGGACAGGGAAATACTAACTCTACGCGAGTAAATGGCAGATATGTGTAAGGAATAAGAATAAGGACATTGATAACCGGTCCCATTGCAATAAAATTTGCATCAGGGGGCTCCTGGAAACGTTTGCCCAGATGAACCAAACTACACAAAACATCCTCAAGCTCCTGCTGCCCGAGTTGCAACCAGAGCTCCTGATCATGGACAGGGTGCTGCGTGGCAGACCCAGGGATTTAGAATAGCCTCAGGACATCATAGCTTGCTGGTGGCGGCCATGTCTGCGGCACATGCACTCCTGCATTTGGCCCAAGATGGATTCCCAGGCACCAGAACATAAGGCCAGTGATGGAGGCACTAAGAAGGCTCAACATTAAATTGTCAGGTCCGTGCCGCCGGTTCCCGCGCCCCCCTACTCACCGGCATCCACACGCCCGCGCGGCCACTTCTCCCGCTCCTCTGTTGGCTCGGGTCCCCCCGGCACGCTGCTTCCACCTTTCAGAGACACGCGGCGGCTCCCATCCACGCGCGCACCTCGGCATGTCCTGCTCCTGCCTCAGGCACGCGCACGCCATGCGTGTGCACCAATTAAAGGAACCAGCACATGCAATACTGCTTAGACTTATCTCAGGTGGGATACACCTGAGATTCACACTGCCTCAGCCTTTCACAGGTCTACCTATATCTGAGCAACTCCTCCCTTCTCTCTCTGATTGGTTCTCTTCTGTATATATGCCTCATTCACCCTCTGGTCATTGCTGAGCATAGACATTCTATGCACCGTGCTCACTTGCAGCCTGAGTACTTGTCCATGTTGATTCTTTACACCTGTTGTGACCCTGCTTGTACCTGACCTGTCTCTTCTTGTTCCCCTGAACCTTGGCTTGGCTAACAGACTTCTACACTCTCCAATCCTCGACTACGGCTTACGGATCTCGACCATTCTACGCTCTCCAATCCCGGACCATAGGCAAGTACCCACTACCCTCTCCACTCTCTTATCCTGACCCAGTTATGACCCTGCAATCCAGACCCACCCCCGGGCTTAGGGTGGTGGTTATATATATTCCCCACCTCGGCCTCGCGGTTCAGTCCAGGTTGCAGTGAGCATCCGTGACATTATGCTCAGCCCAACGCACCTGGACCCCGCTGAGGCGGCCCAACAATTACAAAGAATTGAAACAATATTTAAATAGGTGGAAGGGTGTTTGAATCAGAATAATCAATGCATGGAGGGTTTCCAACGAACGCTAGGGGATTTAGATGCCCGGGTTACCGCCCTCCAACCCGCTGTACCTCAGCCTGCTGTACCGGCACCTATCCCTGCTCCGCTCTCTCCCCGAGCCCAGCACCACGCCTTCAAACCCCTAACCGCTACATAGGCGACCCTTTGGCATACCGGGGTTTTCTTAACCAGTGCTCCATACAGTTTGAATTACTGCCTGCACACTTTCATTCTCCTCACTCTATGGTGGCGTACATAATCTCCCTCCTGACGGATGACGCTCTGGCCTGGGCCTCTCCGACTTGGGAGCAAAGACCCGATTTCACGTCTGACGTTGACCGATTCACCGCAGAATTTCGAAGAGTCTTTGACACTCCAGGAAGGAAGGTAACGGCAGCTTCTTCTCTCCTAAATATATCCCAGGAAAACCGCACCGTGGCGGATACGCCCTCGAATTCCGCACAATTGCCACTGAAACCGGGTGGAATGACGAAGCATTGTACTGATTGAAATGCTTGTTTGGATTGTTGATATCACCCATGAGTACACACATGGACACGCCCACACCAATTGTTGGTCAAATATTGTTTATTGAAACACTTCGCTGCTCAGGTGTCTGGAAATTAGAGTTATTCTTTTGCGATCGTGTATTCCCAGACACAAACAGCACGGCTTGACCATTAGCCTTGGTCACAGGTTTTCAGGATCCGTGATCCGCAACATGCACGGCACACTCGACACTTACCCTAGCCCGTGATCGGGTCCCCCGTTCCTTCCATCATGCATGACGCTTCTCTCCCTTCTCCTGGGACCAGCCGCCATGCTAGGCGCATGCGCGCATCCTGTGTGGATGTTAATACCACTCTCTTTGGTCCTGCCTCCAGACTCCACCCACGCGGTGACTTCATCAGCGTGCAGCGCCCACACGCAGTGTGTGGTCAGTGCACACACGAGCCTCGTCATCTATCCTCTTCAGGGATCCTCCCCACACTTGCCTCCTATCAGCCTATCACGGTCAGTCTTACTGACGTGCCTCTTCCTGTCTGCTACCTCATTGGTACCTGTGTCCTATATATGCTAAGCTTGCCCACTGGCAAATCGGCTGAGCATAAACCTTTGTATGTTGTGATGTTTTCACTGCTACCCTTGCTTCCACAGCCTTGTCTTGCACTCCGGCTACCAACGATGAGCCACACCTCTCCGATCCCGACCTCGGCAAAGTACCTAGACGACCGCATCTCTCCAATCCCGACCACGGCTAAAATACCTTCAACGATCCGCACCTCTCCAACCCCGACCACGGCAAGTATCTCTGTCTATCCATACCTCTCCAATCCCGACCCGGCTACTTCGACCAATCTGCACTCCAGACGTGCCCACGCGACTTTGGGTTGGTGTTGTATATCTATCCCCACCTCGGCCTCGTGGCCACACCTTGTTTGTGGTGAGCACTCCTTTACACGGGTGAGGGTTCTACCCCCCTGCTCCCAAGACCAAGCTTAAATACACATCTCAGGGAATGGGGGTGGGAGGGACGTCAGCAACACACTCACTAAACATTAACTATTTGAGTGCCAGCCAAGAGACATAGACAGTCACTGAAAAAGAGGAAGTAAGCTGTCTAAAACTCACAATAAACTATATACAGGATATTTTAGACTATGTAAGCATTATTACAGTAACATTAGACATTTTTACTAAGAGACAAAAATGGGTCGAGAATCCAAACCTTAGTCCCCTGCTGCAACTCGGGGGTCCCCTGATTCCACCTGTATGTCAATAGGCCCTGATATTATGCCTATGCTCCTATGGGTAGGTCAGTTTCACTGTGACTTCATCCTGTCCGGTGGTTCGTTCCACCGCTTGAAGAGCCATGCAGGCTGTGAACAACATCTTCTCCAGTGGGGTATATCTTTGTTGGGCCCCTGTGAGTGGTTTTGCTGCTTCTGGTTACCTTACTGTTCCTGCCATAATACCCAGGACATCCCATTGTCGGTGCAACATTCAACTTGAAAAAAAAAATCCTGGCTTCGGAGGGCCCAACCCTTGATGTTGGGGTATCGCTTCCTTAGTTGTTTGGAAGGCACTCTGTTTTCTGCCCCCACAAGAATTACGACTTCTTGATGGGTGTCGCAATGATGGATTCCAACGCTTTGGGGGGGATCTGTCGAGTGGGTCTGGACCATACCATACCCAAAAACTGTACCTCTAGTCCAGGGTCCTGTACCTTCTTGCTGTTTATAGTCCTGCCTCTGTTAGTCATGTGGTTCATTACGGTCTTGAGTCTGCTCCCACCTGTTCCACAATCCGAGCAGCTCATCATCGCTACATATGGTGGATGAGTGCAGATATCCTTGTAGGACCACCTGGAAGGGGTATTGGTATCCTTCCCAGGTAAAGGCAAATTTTTCCTGTGAATTGGCACTGATGGGAATACTGAGGGAGGAGTCTGCTAAAGCAATCACAGCATGGCAGGCTCCCGGATGGTCAGGAGGAGGTATTTGTACAGGGGTCCATTTGGCATTTCCCCTTTCAATAGCTTTCACGGGTCTCATGTCATATACTTTGTGTGGGAACCCAAATTTAAACACCCCCCTTACTGTGGCTACACTTTGTCCCAATAAGCCATCTATTCCTGGTATAGCTTCCACAACAGACAACAGATTCCCATCTGTCCCATCATCCCACACCCGTAGGGGCCATGTCAGCATCCCTTTTCTGGCTTTTTGTTTACATTTATTGGAAAGCTCTCCCTCTCTAATTTCCAATCTTTTCACATCAGTTGAAAGTGTGCCATCAACCAGCATATCTTTCTTCCTGTTTTTCAACAAACTGTGTCTGATCTGATTCACTTCCTCTTTATTCTCCATGCCTACAGAGATGCATTCATCATCCTCCGACTCATATTCCCTGGGGTCCCACTCACTCTTCTGCTCGATTTTCTCTTCCATTTTTTCTGCACGCTGGACAGCTGTCTGCAAGCATTTATTTGTCATACTCACTTGTTTTTTCAGTGCCTGCACATCAGACCAAGCCATGTTCAGTTCACATTGCAATTTACAAACTGCTTGTAGCATAACCCAGCCCATGTGGGTAGCACATTCTTTCCGTATCATGATAAACCTAACCTCTTATCCATATCACCTAAGGGACACCCACTCTCAGGATGTATAGGGAGCACATACTTGCTTAACTCCTGGGCCGCAGGAATCCAGGGACCACAGGTATCCAGGGACACTTTCCCCCTTCACTGCCTTTTTCCAAAACATTTTGTTATACAATAACACAATACTGCAACAAAAACAATCTCAAACCCAATACTAATTAGGTTATCCAAATGCATTCAGGATGACAAAGACAATCCTGACGACTACTGTATGCCAAATGTACTGACAGGGGTTGCTTATCGTGCCAGCTATGCCAAATTTGCTGACAAGAAATACTTATTCAAAATGTACTGATAGAAATGCTTATTCGTATTGTCGATATCACCCATGAATACACACATGGACATGCCCACACCAATTGTTAGTCAAATATTGTTTATTAAAATACTTCGCGGCAGACAGTATTAGCAGTCAGGATACCAGGTTTACCAGGGATCCCCCACACCCTGCTCAGGTGCCTGGCAGTTAGAGTTACTCTTCTGCGATTGCATATTCCTGGACACAAACAGCACGGCTTGACCAGGATTTAGACAGGTTTATAACAGGAGCACCAAATGATTGTCAGCTTAGGTAAGAATGTATAATTATTGTCACATGGTTCATACATAAAAATAAGAGACAAGAAAAAAAAAGTTGGAATGTGGTATTTCTGCTTTAAATATAAATTGCAAACATAAATAAAAATGAGAACAGAAGTATCAATTTCAGTTGCAGTTCTTAAAGTGTATTAACATTGATTTCTAAATGAATATTCAAGACCATTGAAGCTTAGATATTTAACTCAAGTTAATTTAATTTACCTTCAACATAAATTCAAGATTGATACAAAATATGTAACCAAGAGAAATTCAATAGAGATCATTTCTTTCTCATTTCAGTTGCATGACATAGAGCTTGTTGTCTTTACTATCTCTATATTGTTTTCTTTGACTGAAAGGGTTTTTGTATCACTATTATCAAGCTACAGCATATGTGTATAAAAATGTTTAATATAAATGAGTTTAATTCTGCTTAAAATATACTGTGTTTATGTGGTTAGAGACGTTTTCATTGCTAGGATTAAGAATGCAGTGCAAGGGTTAAGATGATCATAACAGCTGTTTATAATTCAATTGAATTTGTAAGTAGATATATTGTGACTCCAACAGTGATTACCCACTCCTTGACAAAAGCACTGAAGGGTGAGAAACGCGTAGGAGGTCTCCATGTTATATGTGTTGTTGAAATAAAGTAACCTTTTTATTGAACCTGGTCTTTTCAACATACAATCTTTCCAGTATTCACTGAAGTGACGCCCCTCGGGGAACTTCTATTATAGTGAATACTTAACTGTCAGGAAAACGCCAGCTGGAGATCCTGAACTGGAATACTGAATCACTGAGGCATGAAACACAGAATATACAGTCAGGGAAAACGGTCAGAGGAAGGTATACATTAATATTTATGACTGACCCCACAAGAGTTGTATGTGACACTGCATATCGATAGTGATGAAGATATATATGTTCAGTGCTCTGCATTCTCAATGGAACTATAAATTACAGGATTATGTTTGCAACTGACCCAATAGCACAGCTTTCTTTATATTTTTCTCACGTAATAGGGTCCCTCCTGGACTCCTGTGCCCTCCCTAGATTACGTCCCACAGACTCAAGACCTAATCAACAAATATTTTCAGAAGAGATGGTTTCCCCAACAAATATTGTAAAAAGTTTTCCGCAATTTTAATCCCCCACCTAACCAGGCTCTTTCATCCCATTCTGGATGCGGGACAAATTCCCGACTCTATAATGGCAGCTCACATCGTTATGTTACACAAGGCAAAGATCCCTAACCTTGTCCTAGCAACAGGCCAACCTCCCTAATTAACATGGATCTTAAGATATTTGCAAAGATCCTAGCAAATAGGCTTAACAAGTATCTCCCCCAGTTCGTCCACCCACATTAGATGGGCTTGATTATGGGGAGACAAGCACTGTACAACACTAGAAAAGCAATCAATTTGACAAACATAACAAAGTTCAGAGGGCTTCCAACCATGCTTGCCTTGCTGGACACAGAAAAGGCCTTCGACCGAGTAGACTGGCAATACATGTCCAGTACATTATAGGCCTTTGGCCTCTTTGGGAAATTTCTAAAGGTAATTTTGGCTCTTTACAAAGGGCTACAGACTAGAATACACTGCGTGGGTATTCTCTCAGATCCAATTGTCATACGCAACTGCACAAGACACGGATGTCCCCTGTCCCCACTGTTGTTTGTTCTGGTAATGTAACCACTTGCATGTTTTTTTTTTTTTTTTTTCCCAAAAAATGTTTCTGTCTTTATTTGGGTGGATTATTAAACAGAATGGGCAAGGGTAACCTTTATTTTTTTTTTTTTTTTTTTAAATATCTTTCCTTTATTGGTGTCATACAGCGGGTAGGTACATGTTACAGAAACTGATTAACAAGCCAACTTGTATATACGGCGCAGTACATGTACATTACATGGGGGAGGTAAGCGACACACAATAATCCCTTTTCCTTTTTTCAGAGATGAAAAGAAGAGGGGGAGACAAAGGAAGGGTGGATAGTTGGGAACGACTTTGGGAAGAGAGAGGGGGAGGACGGGGGGGTATGGGGGGGGGGGAAGGATTTTGAGGTTCGTTGGGGGGGGGGGATGGGTGTTGCTGTAAGGTTTATGTGGGGGTTGGTAGTCCTGGCCAAGGTTCCCAGACTGAATAAAATTGTGGGGTTTTTTGTTTCAACATTGCCGTCAGTTTTTCCATAGTCATAATTCCGTCTATCCTAGAGATCACTGTCCTTCTGGAGGGGGCTTTAATTTTCTTCCACGCCGCCGCAACACAGCATCTCGCAGCCGTCAATATTGCCGCTGTGAGTCTGGCAGTAGGGGCAGGGAGGTTGTCGATTGGTTTTCCCAGCACGTAGGTCAGCGGGTCCAGGGGTATTTCTATATCCAGGGTCTCGGTCAGGAGGCCCTGGATCCGGGACCAGAATCTTTGGATCTCCGGGCATGTCCACCAAATATGGGACATGTCCCCCCTTTGACCACAACCTCTCCAGCCTTCATCTGAAGTGCCTGGGTAGATTTGGCTCAGTCTACTCGGGGTCAGGTACCAGTGAAATAATATTTTATTGATGTTTTCTTTTGTGACGGAACAAATTGATGTTTTGGTGGCTGCCTCCCAGATATCCTCCCAGTCCTCAAGGTCCAAGTTGGTATTTAGAGCTTCGTTCCATTTCTGCATATACAGGTGATTGGGGGGGGGGCTGGGATGCCTCGAGCGTTTTATATATCTCTGATATGAGGCCCTTTTGGTATTCGCCTTTGAGGCAGAGGGTCTCGAATCTGGAGCGCGGCGGGAACTTTAGGGTAGGGGACTGGGTTCTAAGGAAGTGTCGAAACTGTAGGTATTGGAATGTGGGTAAATCGGGGGACGAAAATTTAGCTCTTAGTTCCAGGAGGGGCATGGCCTCGTCTTTTTCCAGCAAATCCGCAACCACTCTGATGTTTAAGCCTTGAAATTGGCTGAATTGGGTTCGGGCACACCCGGGTGGGAAGTCCGGGTTTCCGAATAAGGGGGTCAATTGAGAGGGGGTTGAAGCTAGGCTGTATTTCCCTTTGGTTTTTAACCATGTCGACCACGTGCATCTCATAGCCCCGAGGCCAAGTCTCAACGATTTCTTGTTTTTGTGGGATGGGGACCACAATAGAGTTGGGAGGGTGTTCGGGGACGCGTGGTGTGTCTCTATCTCCAGCCAACAATTGGAGGTGGGGGGGCTGTTCCATACTACCGCCTGCCTCAATTGGGCTGATTGGTAGTATCGGAGTATGTCCGGTGCCCCCTCTCGTCCTCGAGGCCAAGAGTACTGACCGTGGGGCCCTGGCTCTCCGTTGTTGCCAAATAAACCTTAGAATATGGGCCTGGATATTCCTCAGTTCTGCTAATGGTACAGGGACGGGGAGGGTCTGAAAGAAATAGAGTAAACGGGGTAGGATATTCATTTTGGTGGATACTATTCTTCCGAACCAGGAGATCTGGTGGGTTAGCCAGGTCTCTAGATCTTTTAAGATTTGGCGGAAGAGGGGGGGGTAGTTAATTTGGTATAATGAGTTATATGAGCTCGCTATTTTAATTCCAAGGTACTTGATATGGGAACTATTCCATTTGTATTTAAATTTCTTTTGTAGGGCTGACCAAACGGGGTTCGGTAGGGAGATGCTGAGCGCCTCCGACTTGTCGGTATTGACTTTATAGTCTGACAGTTGGCCAAATTCGTTGAGGAGTTTTTCTAGGTTAGGGAGGGAGGTGAGGGGGTCTAACATGGTGAGGATTATGTCATCGGTGAACAGGGATATTTTGTATTCCCTGTCTCCGATTGGGATACCTTTAATAGTGGGTTCAGTTCTAATTCGGGCGGCCAGGGGCTCTATGGATAGGGCGAAAAGTAGAGGGGAGAGGGGGCAGCCTTGTCTAGTGCCGTTTTGTATTTTTATTGGGTTGGAGCGGCCTCCCGGGAGTTTTAGTAGGGCTGTTGGGTTAGTATAGAGGGCCCGTACGCCAGCCAGAAATGGTCCGGAGAAAAGCCGAATTGGCTCATCGTTTGGTCGAGGTAGGACCATCTGATGCGGTCAAAGGCCTTCTCCGCGTCGAGGCTTAGTATCAGGGCCTGGGATTGTTTGAGGTGCACGTGGTCTATTATATCAATAATTTTGCGGGTGTTGTCAGAGGCCTGTCTTCCTGACACAAATCCCACCTGGTCTATATGAATTAGTCTTGGGAGAATTGGATTCAGCCTGTTTGCGAGGATTTTGCTGAAAAGCTTGAGGTCGGAGTTTAGCAGGGATATTGGGCGGTAGCTGCCGCATTGAAGTGGGTCTCTGCCCTCTTTATGTATAATAGCCAGATTGGCTGCTGACATAGTGTCTGGGATCTGTTGATCCTGCATGAAGGAATTGTACATTTCTAGGAGGTGAGGGGACAGGGGGCCTACAAATTTTTTATAATAACCGTTGGTAAATCCATCCGGTCCAGGTGTTTTAGCTATTTTAAGTGAGGATATTGCTTTTTTTAGTTCCTCTTGAGTTATTTTCTTATTTAAGAACTCGAGTTCTTCTTGTGTGAGGGTTGGGAGGTTGCATTTGGTTAGGTAGTCGGAGGTATTTTTGGCGTTATCCTTTGGGTGGCCAGTGGGGGGAAGGTTGTAGAGATCCGTGTAGAACTCTGCAAACTCACTTGCGATATCTTTCTCATTATAAGAGATTAGACCGCTTTTAGTCCTGATCTTTGTGATCTGGGTCTTTGCTTTCATGCCTCTTAATTTGGAGGCCAGAAGTTTGTCCGCTTTGTTGCCCCTATCGTAAAACCGCTGTTTGGTCCATTTCAGGGCTCTCTCTACCTCGTCAAGTTGAAGCAATTTTAGGTCGGATCTCGCTTTCTCGAGTGCTCTGAGCACCTTTTTCGATAGGGATAGCTTGTGTGAGCGCTCTAACGCAAGAATTTTATCAGTAAGTTCGTTCTGGGCTTTCTGTTTAAGTTTTTTCTTGTAGGAGGCTATTGATATGAGTTCCCCTCTGATGGTGGCTTTGTGGGCCTCCCATAGAGTTGCTGCCGAAGGTACTGAGGAGGAGAGGGGGGGGGGGAAGGGGGGGGTCTGGTGTTTATAGTTTGCACTGGTAGGGCAGCGCTACTCTTTAGTGGGGGTATGTCCTCAGGTTGATTCCCACATTAACCTTGTGATTGTACATTGATATGCAGTAAGCAAAGGTGGATATACATGCAATATTTCGGTTTTGAGGGGGGGAGGGGGGGTAGGGGAGAGAGAGGGGGGGTGGGAGGGGGGGGTAGGGAGGGGAGGTGTGGTGAGAGGGGGAGGAGGGAGGAGGGGGGGGTGGGAGGGGGGGGGCGGGGAGGTGGGAGCATATAGGATACACATGGTTGGCAGCTGGTTTAAACATTGCTCTCGGGGGGAGTTCCATTCCCAGGCCGAGGTCACTCTTATACATTGCTGTTTGGCTATGCATTTATACATTGATATGTAGCATTACTGGTTGGTTTGATATAAGACATTTCTCCTCTAGGGGGGGGGGAGGGGGGGAGGGAGGGGGGGGAGGGGGGGGAGGAGGAGAGGGGGGGGGAAGGGGGGGGTCTGGTGTTTATAGTTTGCACTGGTAAGGCAGCGTTACTCTTTGGTGGGGGTATGTCCTCAGGTTGATTCCCACATTAACCTTGTGATTGTACATTGATATGCAGTAAGCTAAGGTGGATATACATGCAGTATTTCGGTTTTGAGGGGGGGGGGGAGAGGGGGGGGGAGGGGAGAGAGAGGGGGGGGAGAGGGGGGGGAGAGGGGGGGGAGAGGGGGGGGTAGGGAGGGGAGGTGTGGTGAGAGGGGGAGGAGGGAGGAGGGGGGGATGGGAGGGAGGAGGGGGGGATGGGAGGGGGGGTGGGGAGGTGGGAGCATATAGGATACACATAGTTGGCAGCTGGTTTAAACATTACTCTCGGGGGGAGTTCCATTCCCAGGCCGAGGTCACTCTTATACCTTGCTGTTTGGCTATGCATTTATACATTGATATGTAGCATTACCGGTTGGTTTGACATAAGACATTTCTCCTCTAGGGGGGGGGGGGGAGGGAGGGGGGCAGGTGGGGGGGGGGAGGGGGGGAGGGAGCATACATTATTCGTGACCTTGACATTTTATTTAAACATTGCTCTCGGGGGGAATCTCATTCCTAGGCCTAGGGGTCCCTTGCATTATGTCTTTTTCATCTAGTCAGTCAGTAGTTGGTCATACATTGGTATATAACTATACAGACTGGATAAACATAGTACCGATGGTTAAGCATAGTACAGGTCTTCTCTTGGGGGTAGGGGGGGGAGGGGGGGTAGGTGGGGGGGGGGTAGGTGGGGGGGGAGGGCTGAAAGTTATCCGTGGGGGGGGGGGGGGCGGGAGGAACACTTGGGGGGTTATCTAACATAGTAATTTATCTGATTAGTGAGGGGGGGTGGGGGGGGGCATATTGTATATAGCCTTTTCTAGCATTTGGGAATTATCACTGAGGTGGGGTTAGTTTCGTGCCGGGATGTTGTTTGGAGGTGTATGGTTGAATCTTGAGGCTTATATGATGTGGCAATTGCTGTAATGTAAGCTGTTGTGTCTGGTGCTACTCCGGTTCTGTTCAGGGGGGGGGGGTGGGGGGAAGTATACGGGGCGGAGAGGTGTGAAGGGGGGGGCAAGGGGAGACAAGGGGGTTCAGGGGGGGGACCATACAATTGCGGGTTCAGTTGGGAGCCTTATAATTCTGGGGGGGGAGTTTCAGTAGGGGTGTTCAATTGGGTCTGGATCTTGTACACATATATCCTTGTTTTGGCGGTAAGAGGGGAGAGGGGGGGGGGGAACTCGGGGGGTCATGGAAAACCAGAGAGGTAGGATATCTTATATACCTTTGGGGAATATCGGGGTACATCATAAGGGGAGAGAGAGAGGGGGGGGAAGTTTCTGTTTATACAACCTGCCCCCTGTGGAAGAGGGGGGGGGGGAAAGGGTGGCTCCGGGAACGGATCCTGGGTTGCAGTGTCCATAGCAGGAGTCTCTGGCTCGGTTATCTTGGCGTGCGTGCACATTGAGTCAGGAATCCAGGGCACTTCATGCTCGTCAGGAGCACCGACCAGGTGTGCCTGTGTAGGTATGCAGCAGCCGACCCGCGTCTCCGGAGCCCGGATCTTCGTTGGTGCAGCTCTGGAGCACGTAAGTGACACGAGAGGACCGCGCCCGGGGAGGAGCAGCGCGGATGCCGTTTCCTCCCGTTGCAGTCCGAGACACCACGGGTGGGGCCTCTATTCCCCTCGGTCTCGGGGAGAGACAGAAAAGGTGAGTGGACGTTTTACTCGTCGGGGGGCGGGAGGTAGGAGAGGGCTTTGGTTAGATAGTGGCGGGGGGGGGGAGGGGGGGAGGGAAGAGAGGAGGGGGAGAGTGGAGGGGGGGGGGACTGGGGGGAGGGGGCGGGGAGGGGGAGATAGTTCGTGGGGTGGGAGTTGGGGGGCCTCTCGGGGCCAGAGGGGTGCTTTGTGCACTGAGGGTTCTTGCGTTGGGTGCTTGCTGTTATCTTCAGGGCCTCTGGGTCCGCGTGGGATGACTGTGGGGGCCTCTTGTGTTTTTCTTGGGCCTCGTAGTTGTCTGGATCATCCGGATTCACCGTTGGCGCTGGCTCGCCAGTCTCTCCGATGTTCGGGGGGCTTCTTGTAGGGGCGTCTCTGACGTCTCCTCGGTATTGGGGCGGCTGCTCTTCTGTGGTGGGAGAGGGATCCCTAGCGCTTTCAAGAAGTTTTTAGCGCCTTCAGGGGTTGTCACTGTATGGTGGCGGCCATTACGGAGCACCACTAATTTGAAGGGGAACCCCCAGCGATACTTTACCCCCTGGTCTCTGAGGTAGGAGGTAAGTGGGCGCAGCGCATTTCTTTTATTCATTGTTATCTGGGAAAGGTCGTTGTAGAGTTGGATTTGTGCCCCGTCCATGGACACAGTCCTCATTTCTCTGGCCGCCGCCATGATGCGGTCTTTAGCAGAGTATGCGTGCATTCTCAGCACCACATCTCTGTGTCTATTTGGGTCCGATGATTTCGGGGCCAGGGCTCTGTGGGCACGGTCCGTGTGCAGGTCATGATCTGATAGATCAGGGACGAGCTGCAGAAAGAGTCTGCGGAGGAATGGTTGGAGTTCTTCGTTGGAGATAGTTTCTGGGATGTTTTTGAGGCGGATGTTTTGCCTTCGCTCCCTGTTCTCCATGTCCTCTAACTTGTCCTGTATATGCTGAATCGCCTCTCCACATCTCAGTACTTCTTCGCGTGTCTCAGCCTGTTCATTTGAGGCTACCTCCATCTTAACCTCCAGGTCTTCCGTCCGCTCCGTCAGTGCTTCTACTTCTGCCCGGATGGTTTGGAGGGCCTTTTCCGTGTCCTCCTGAACTCCCCTCCTCATTTTAATAATTAGGGCATCAAAAAAGTCTTTATTTAGGACGGGGGGATCTGAGTCAGTCGGGCTCTGTCGGCCGCTGCGCACCTCGTGCTCCGGTTCTTCTCCGGCGCCATCTTGCTCCTCTGAGCTAATCTCAGCTAGGCGTTGCGCAGGAGCGAAGAACTTGGTGACGGGGCATTGACTCTTCCTCTGCGGCTTCCCTGCCATCTCTTCAGAGTGAGTACTCGGGGTGGGATCGATTTTCGGGGGGTTTGGGGTGGGGAATGAGCTTATTCTATTATTTATCTTGGTGAGGGCGCCGGGAGCTCGTCCACTAGCAGACCATCGGCTGTGACGTCACCGGAAGTCCTCCACCACTTGCATGTTTAATAAAGAATCATCCCAACATCTATGGCATTCATGTCTCCTCATCAAATCACACTATTTTACTGTTTGCAGATGATAGCCTTCTCACACTGTCTAGACCCAACGTGTTCAATACAATCTCAAATGTGGGGTGTTGTCTGGTTTCGTAATAAATCAATCAAAGTTAAAAAAATCCTCAATATCGTTCTCCCAGCTGCAACCAAAAAAACTTATATCCATAAATGTCATTCTACAATGAGAAAAACACTCAATTCCATACATGGGCATCAATTTGACAAATTATTTAAACTCACTGTATCAAGCTAATTATCCACAATTAAAGCCTTGACAAAAGACCTTGAGTCCTGGGACAAGTATTGCATCTCATAGCTGGACAGAGTGTGTTGGGTCAAGATGAACCTCCTGCACAGAATCATGCATCTTTTCCAGGTTCTACCTATCCCGATTCTATAGAAGGACATTAGAGCCCTGCAGATTTCCATATCTAAATTTGTGTGGAATCATAAAAGACAGAGGATGTGCAGAGCGACGCTGTCCCTACCATGTGATTTAGGAGGGTATTGGCTGCCCGTCCCACTATCACTACCACACCTCCCAATACAACCAACTGACACTGTGGCAGTCTCACCGCAATAAGAGAGTCTGGATAGACATTGAGGGTGAAATGGTACTCCCCCGGGACATTCATTCCTTCTGTGGCTGCCAAAAGGCTACAGAGATCTCTCAATGAATCACAACCATAAACCACTCACTGAACCTAGGGGGGGATTTAAAATGAAACATAACCTAACCTTCCAAAACTCACTAATGGCCAGCATAACTACTGCAGAATGCAGACTTCCCAACAGAAGTACATCATAGGGCTTCTGGAGCCTGGCAGGCAGCTGACATCACCAAGCTAAAGAATATGGTATCCTGGAACAAATTAATTCCATTTGAAACTCTCAAAGAAAGGAGAAAATTGAGGGAGTGGAAGAGGTTTCGATACATGCAACCAACCCATTTCGTGTCCGGGAGTATGGCTATATTCCCAACTTCCTCATCAATCTACTTCAAAAGTGTGTGTAGGGACAGGGCCGGCTGCAGTGGCCTGATCTCTTCAACATACCAGATAGTCTGTTACACCAATAGATAAGTGAAAAGTGGGTTCATGTTACTGTGAGAAAGGGACTTGGGTGCCTCAATTGATATGGAGATTTGACTGGACATCTGTGAGGCTGCAGCTACAAGCTCCATATGCTTAATCACAAAGGAAAATGCATTAAAAATGCTACACAGATGCATTATGCAATTGAATGCATCCTGACACATATCGGATAATTTCTCACCCAACAATATATGCACTACTACGGTTGTTATATCCCCTTGTTTCCCCCATCCCCGCTATTCCCACCATTGTAAAATGCACTTAAAATAATAAGCATCAATTACTTTGTATCTCCACAGGATCTTAAGGCAAACACTTTTACTGTTGTTATATCCCTTTGTCAAATCCGTCAAATCAGAAAACCTAGCATACAAAATGCAAAAATAAAATTAGTTAAATACCATATTTTGAGTAATTAACTTGGTAATCCTTTGCAATTATAGGCTGAGAAGTGAACTAGTTGTGAGTTTAAATCTCCCAGTCACATGACGTGGGACATTTTTAAACAATGCAGGGAGATACCGGCACCCCATACTGGGGCCTGTAACTCGGGAAGCAGGGGGTCCCCGAGGCTGAAATGAATGCGGTTCTGCTCAGGAGATCACCTGCTTCAATACTCTGTTATTAAAATAAAAATAGCTTAATTACCTTCGCGCCTATCCACTAAGGAAATGAAGGGGTTAAGCCTGAGTTCCTGGTTTCTTGGGGTTAGAGGGGGTGGGTAAAGGGGGTAGTTGCCCCAGAGTGGGTGGTTAGGCCTTCCGGGAAGATTGCGGGCATGACGTCATTGCGTTGACGTCTTGGAGGATGTGGGCGGAATCGTTCCTGGTCGTCAAGAAACGAGTTGTATAGCGCTGTGTATTTTGAGCATCTGCGGAACATATTTCTATGTGGCTAGCTGGTGATTAACAATAGTAGGCAACTTGTAACTATACTATCTACTTAGCTACTTTATAGCGCGTTACTGACTCAATACTGTAGATTACCATCTTATATACTGTGTTGTAACACTGATGATTTGGGTACTAATTGAAACATGTTGTTTTACGAGCTCTCAAATGAATCATGCTTATGCCACTATATAGGTGAAGTGAGCACAGCATTGTTATTACTGATTACAACCATTGAGTATATTATGTCTGGTTAAATGTGTACTAATGTGGCTATGCAAAGGGATAAATATTATTTATTATCCACATCACTACATATATGTGCGTTAGGCACACTTTTGTCATTATATGTGATACCTATCTAAAGTGCTACGTATGATAAATGTGGTGATTTATATAGTTACATACCATCTATTACCAAACATATACCCAGATATACTGAATATCTGTACTCACAAGTTTCTAATTATACACAGGACAATTCTGATTTGCTATGAGTAATTTAACTAATTAGAAAAAGAGAAGTATTATCCTACTCCATTTCTCATCTCAATAGCAATAACAACCACTTTTTATTAGAGCATTTATTTTATTACACACATTGTAAATATTCACATCATTGCATTGATGTTCTGTATATTAATTAATAAAAATGTATTATGTTGGCCAATTATAAGCTTTTATTAGCAATTGTCCGCCTACAACGCTGGGAGCATTTGCTATTTGGAATTTTGTACTCAAATAGCCACTTTAGACAATTGAGAGTGGGAGTATTTAACCCCACTACACTATGACAGTCTTTTGAATGCAGCAAATAGGGACCTTTGGGAGATCCTGTGATCTACTTTCTTTGTGCTTTAGCTCTGAATATTTGTCCCTATGTGCACCGGCTGTATATATTAGTTTCTTGATTACTATATAATTAGGTGAGCGGTTTACCAATCTGTTGTAATAGCACGTTTGCCCATTTGTTTGTAAAACAAAACAAATACACAATAAAATAACATTGGCATAACAGTGCACTTGTCAATAAACACATTGATTGTTACTGTGGTAAATCATGCCCAGAATATGGGCATAGATTACCACAATGGCAATGAATAGGCAAGCTAAAAGAAAAAACATCACCAGAAAAACAATATATAATAATTAAATAAAAACAAGCATTTGCCAAAAAAATCACTGTGCTTATCTATACACAGAAAGGCGCATAGATAAGAACATTGGCAGTCAATGGGTAACCTAAAAAAAATACGTAATGAAATAAAAGCCAATCAGTGTGTTTCTTACCATTGTTGTCTTCACCCTCCGAATCCTACTCCGGCACCAACTCTTGTCCCAAGATGCAATGCTCAACAGCCTGATGCGCAGAAGTCCATGATCCTCTGTTGATTGAAGAGACGTCTCCGGTAAGTTCCTTCCTTCTTTTCTTTTTTCTTTTCTTCTTTCTTCTCTTCTGTATAATCCAATGGGCCTGGAGATGTTCATCCGACATCTTCTTGGACTCAAATGAGATGGGGCAGGCCTTATATAAGACCTATGACATCACATTTAAGTGTCAAATGGTACACCCCCAATTGATTGGGTGTGTGCCATATGACAGCTTACATTTTTTTAAGGATGTGATGCCATCAAAAAGGGAGGGAAGCCAGCCAATCAGGTAGTATATACTTCCCTCCCTTTAAGATGCCGTCACTTCAGCAAAAAACAAAACAGCAGCCGTCATATGGTACACCAAGCAATCAAATTGGTAGATATACCATGTGATGCCTTTCTTGGAGTGATGTGACGTCATCAAAAAGGGAGGGGGGCATGCTACCTGATTGGCTATCTTATCTCCCTTTTTGATGATGTCAAAAGGAAAGGCATCACATGGTATATCTACCAATCCAAATACTGGGTACACCATGTGATGGCTTTCATTTTTTTACCGCTATGTTAATAATGGGGTTAACTCTTCCCGCAACCCTCCCGGTAGGCCTAAACACCCACTACGGGTCAAATACCACATTCAGCCACCTCCTCTACCCCTTAAAAAACGTGATTGGTATTTAACCCCTTCATTACCTTAGCGGTTAGCCTCTACGGTAATGAAGCTTCCTGTAAATGTATTTTTATTACATAGGATGGAAGAAGAGAGTCTCCGGAGCTGGTATTAATGCGGGTCAAATCCGGTGACTCCCAGATTCAATCCGATGCAGTAAAAATAAATGTTTTCTTCTGTCACACAGCGGATCCCATCTTGCCACCCTTCAAGTGGCTAGATGAGAACCAGCGAGTTGCTTGTGATGTGATTATCGAAGCTACTTGAATTGCTTGATATCTCAAAAATGCGAGATTGAGCATTTTTTTTAGCATCCGCATGGTTTGTCTGAGCGGGAGCGCTACCGATCGGGGAGAAGCACTTCTCGAGCGAGTTTGACAAGCTACCGAATTTTTGTGAATAGCTACCTATGCCAACTCATTCGTGAAGTGCTCAAAATGCTTGATGAGTTATTTATCGACCCTACTAGAAAAGACCCTTAAGACTGTTAATAGTATTAGTGAAGTATATTTGACGCAGCAGGGATGTTTCATTGTACAGTATAGGTTAACAAAATATATTATTTTTGCACTATATTTATTATAAATAATATTACACTAATAATATATATATATATATATATATATATATATATATATATATATATATATATATATATATATATATATATATATATATCAGCACTAGCAATAAATACAAAATACACATCATTCAGTTTTAATTTACTTTGTATCAATGTACCAATCAGGTATTCAACATGAGGCATGCTGAAAACAATATTTCAGATAACAAATTATACATCACATGCAGCACACTTAATAAATGTTTCTATTGACATTTTGTCACACAATTTAAAAAATATATAATCTTAGGCTGTTGGCCCCAATGTGTCTGATATTCTTGATAAGCAAAATCTATAATTATATGATATGACAGGTCACTGCAAAATGGTAGTTCTGTCATGGGACCGGACCGCAGGACTGAGGTGGGGTTGAATAATCACCGACCTGAGACCACGTAGTCGGATCCGGATTGCGCAGTTCGTAGTCGTACATAGCAGGTACGGGACATGAGAGAGCAGCGTAGTCAGTGGACGAGCGAGGGTCAGGATAGGAGATATCAGGGTAAACGTTATCCAAGCGGAGTTTCGGTAACAGGAAGTCAACTAGGTCCCGCTTCAGCGCAATATCTGCAGGGTGGGAGCGGGTTCTGCACCCATGGTACCGGTCTCAGGAAGGGGTAGGCAGACCGGAGTGGGCACACCACCAGGCAGCACTGGTAAACCAATGCTTCAGCGCAGGGGTCCTAGAATAGGCCTGTGCGAGGAGAGGAAGCTACAGACATCAGGACTAGTAGACAGGCCTCTGCTAAGGGAAGGGCAGCAGGCCTAAGGAAACAGGGAGCTGAAGTAAACGCTGGAGATCCTCCGCTTCAGCACAGGAACCAGGACACAGCCTCTGCAATGGAGAGAGCAGCAGGCCCCAGGAACCAGGAAACACAGGTCTCAGTGAAGTAGTAGCAGACCTGGAGGAAACTGGAACTAGTACAACGAACTAGAACAGAAACAAGGATAAGAAACGAGAGATAACAAGCCAGGGCTTGTGGCAGAACACAGGAGACATCCAAGAAGGAATATGCTCGGCAGAGAAGCATTGTGTGAATGCAGTATATAAAGGCCAGCGGGCCAATCCCAGGAGGGGGAGTGTAAGAGCATTCTTCCAATGAGAGAGCACAGGCTGGAGCTGCAGTAAATAGCTTGCACAGCTGCTGTAGATACCAGAGGGAGTGCTCCAGGACTGCCCAGGTCTGCAAGGCAAGGCAACCAGTAAACTCAGGTGTGGATTCCTTACAAGTTCTTGGTTTTGTATGGTAACAAAGGATTACCACGATTGAGTATCATTTTGAATCATCTGTAGATAGATAGTACTATTGAAAAAGTTGATATAAAGGAATTAAGACATCAAGAGTAAGAGTTGCTTTTACAATTGTATGTTCAGAGGCAATATTTGAAACCCCCTGAGTACTGGAGAGGGTCCATCAGGATTTCAGAAAGGGTTAAAGGGAAAAGCTCACATATCCAGACTAAAAGTGACTTATTATAGACATGAGATTGTATTTTTCTTATGTCTTCAAGAAAGTTGTGTGTGGAAAACAGAACATCCATCCATCTCAGACAAAATATTGAAGCAAAATAATATACCAAATAAATGGATTTATGAAGCACTATGTTACCTTCAGCCCTTTTTTTCTAATTTTGAAAATGTCTTTTGCAGAGCTTCAAAATCCAGGCTATTCATAATTCCTGAAGAGGGGTTCTTTTCATTGTGTCTTGGCTGGTTCCAAATGATTGGTTGCATTGCCAGAAACAATGCATTTTTTGTGACAGATATTCTTGAAACATAGGGGAAAAGCATGTTGTAGAAGTGGAAGAACAAAAAGTGCAAAAAAAAATATTTATATTCTCTTGAAAAGGGGTAATTTAGTTTAACCCTTTGACCAAAGTGTTTTAAGCCTGCTGCCACATCAAGGCATGATCATTATCAGGTCCTAATACTACCTGAGTTAAAATTCTTATTTACCACTATAATTCGTGGAAGAATGATCAACATTAGATCTTTCACAACCCAGCAAAGTGAAACTGACCTGCTAACTTGGAAAGTGGGGAGGGGCGAGCTTAAACCCTGGGGGGGGGGGGGAGGGGCCAATAACCTCCAAAAACAGCTGAGACCAGCTGGACAAGGTAAAAAAAACCACAGATACCAAGCAAGCTCTTAACCCCCCAAATTACCACATTTGATATATATATCAAAAGGAGTGCTATTGGGCGTAGCTAAATGCACAGTGAAATACCTAGCTGGTCTATATATATATATATATATAGAGAGAGAGAAAAGAGAAAGAAGAGAGAGCGCACGCCCCATAGTGTAAAATAGTAGATTTAATGTTAAAAGGGAGGGGAGGGGGAAGAAATGCACTCACAAGAGTAAAATTCCAATAAAGCAATTTGTGAATAAATTACCACCATCCGGTCTCTGCTCTGCAAGCGTACGCAAATATTAGCTCCCTCAGGGCTGCGTGAAGATGATGCTGTACACAGGAGGCCAGAGGTGTAGTTCACCGACTAGAAGTCAGTCCATGAGGTCCCGTAGATTGCCTCTCCCACTTGAATGGCCGCAGTATTGGTCTCGCGTTTCAGTGCGGCCTCGTGCGCGTGCACAGCGTCGTGAGGGCGACTTTCTCAAAGGGCTGAATCCCTATTCCCATATATATATTATGTGGTAATTTTGGGGGTTTTTCAGAGCTTGCTGGGTATCTGTGTGGAAATTGACAAAATATCACTCTATATTAATTGTAGAAGCACGTATATTGTCTATCATATAGAGTGCCCGTGCAGCCAACACTATGTAGGCTACACAATAAGACTGTTGAGAACTGGAATTCTGGAGCAAATTAGAAATATTAAAATAGGTTTAGAAATATATAGGTGCCTATTCTAGTAGCGCCAAAGTGTGACAAATCACTTCTAAAGTGCCCTTTAAACACGGATTGGCATGCTTTGCTATTGTGTAAGCCAATGATTCCTAACCAGGGTTCCGTGGAACCCTGGGGTTCCATGGAGCAGTCCCAGGGGTTCGGCCTAGCTGCCCGCAATCCCGTGCGTGCAGTCCTGCCTTCTCTTAGCTCACTGCCTCCTGCCCGCCTTTACTGCCGCCTTCTGCCCATCTTCACTGCCTCTTGCCCGCTGCCTGAGGTAGGCATATGGGGAGGGGGTATATGTGAGATCCAAGGGGGGAGGGAGATGTGAGATCCAGGGGGGGCAGGTATGTGAGATGCAGGGGGGTGGGTATATGAGGATGATGATGATGATGAGGGGTGCTGGGGTAGATATGAGGATGATGATGAGGGGTGCTCTGGAGATATGTATTGGGGGTCTTTTTTAAATGTATTGGTGCGGTGGGGGTATTTTAAAAATGTATTCAGGCAGCGGGGGTCTTTTTAAAATATATTGGGGTGGTGGGGGTCTTTTAAAAATGTATTGGGGCGGTGGGGGTCTTTTAAAAATGTATTGGGGTGGCGGGGTTTTTTAATATGTATTGGTGGGGCAGGGTATTTTTATTATGTATTGCGGGGTGGGGGTTATATGTATTTAGAGGGTGGTTTTTTTTGGTATGTATTTTGTGGGGGGGATTGAGAGAGAGAGTGGGGTAATTGACGGAAGGTGGGGGCGAGTGAGAGGAGAGAGGGGGGAGGGAGGGAGTGAGTAAAAGAAGGAGTTAGAGTGAGACGCAGGGAGAAATAAATGCGAGGAGGGAGAGTGAGTGAGACAGAGGGGAGAGAAATACATGGGTAGAGGGTGAGAAATAGAGTGGGTTCATGAGGTGTGACATTTTGTGATTTACCCCTGTCGAACCTAATACTATATGTATCAGCCAGATAGGTGTTCCCCGAGATTTTTCTAAATACTTCAAGTTTTTCTCCAAACAAAAAAGGTTGGGAATAACTGGTGTAAGCCCTTATCGCATGTCCAAACTGCGTCTAAATGGCTTTTTAAAAAAAATGTATTTTCACTCTTGCTCTGACAATCTGATCAATTTGTCTAAAAAGCTTCAAACGCACATTTTTTGGCCCACAACTGCTATTCTAGTAGCTCCGTTATGCAAACCGCTTCTAAGAATGTGCATTTTTTTTTAACACTATCTAAAGGTGGCGAAATTGGTACTGCAAGTTACATCCAGTGCTTGAAGTCTGGGTCACACTGAGGATGGAGTTAGCACCACTTCCGGTCATTCCGCTTTTACAGCAAGTACAATTCGGGTGGTTTGGCTGTTAAACCATGCGGTTTGTCACTTTTTTTTAGAAGCGATTTAGGAGAAGTGATTTGTAATAGAGAATATTGTTGTTTTTTCTCACATTTCATTCCACCTCTTGTGAACATACCAAACCATACGGCTTTGCAATGACAACTTTGGCGCTACAGTACTACAATTAGTCCCATAGTGTGTTGTTACATTTTAAAGTGGTACGTAATTGAAATTCTAAGGGCCTTCTTTGTTGAGGAATTGCCAAAAATTTGTCCCAAATGGAAACGTTTTGGATTTTTAAGCTGGGGACTCGAAGGCCACATGGATTAAATGTGGACATAGACTTTCATTATTTTTTCATTTAGGTGCCCCATTGCTGTACTTTTGGAGTTCCTTTTTTCTTTTTTGGGGGATTTCTCTTCCCTGGACTACATTTAGGGCCTCATGCAGTAAGCGTTGATAAGGGCTTTTTCGCCATTTTCCCGCCAAAATTGTGTTTGAGATTCAGTAAGCGCTAATAATTGCTTGATTTCGCCAGTTTTCGTATCCGATAATTGTGTTATGGCCAGCCCCTGCCGATAAGCCGGTTTTCGGCACTTATCGCCACTTTTTAATTTGGCTGTATTCAAGTAGCAAAATCAGCTTATCGGGGCTGATCGGCACTAAGAAATTGAGACTTCATGGCCAATTTGTCCCGCCAACTATAGTTGGCAAGTTGGAGGGGAGAACGATCGCTAAGGTAGCCGGAACGGCACTTAGAAAAAAAAACTCTTCTGTACATCAATGGAGTCAATGGAGCGGGGACGTATAACATTATAGTACTGTTTACGTTCGATTACTCACAATACAAATGTGTTTAGCATTACAGTGTGGGGGGCATTCACTGCATTGTGTCACACCTGACGTTTATTATTTGCATAACATTGTACTTTTATATGTTTTCGTCATTAGCGTGTCACATTACTCATCATGTGATGATGTGTCAAGGGAAAAACCTATACTCAACTCTTAAAGGAGAACATCACATCATATCATACATGTTACTGACCTGTGCGACAATTTATTATATGATGTTACCCATGTCACACATCTAACACATCCACCGTATATTCATGTTGCTTTACATTAGACAATGCTTGTAATGTGTAACCCATCATCAAACGTTCATGTACATCTTTCTTCTCATGTTTACATGTAGTTTGTGTCCTCCCTTTTTTGATGACGTCTGCTATTGGACAGTCAATCACATTGCATGTTTACATTGTAAACGTTGCATTACAAGCAATTCATGCTAACTTATACACACATCTACAATAGTTACTCATTGTTACACGTTTCAAACTGATTCAATAGCAACTATCCTGATGCCATAAATGTATGCATATGCACACGAGAATTAATTGTTGTGAACATGTGACACTAACATGGCAAATTAGACATGTTGCTGCAAACTTTTTCTACGTCAATCTCATGCTTTTAGCATAATTACATGACTGAGTGTTACGTTCAGAAGTGGTACATGCATTACACATTACACTAATCATTTACAATGAATGCTTGTACAAAGCTTCACGTTACATCATTGTGAAATATCAGGATTGGCTGCTGAATACACAGAAATAATACTTCTTAGATCAAATGGATACAGCTTGGGAGGCAAGTACTTTAATATGATAATGTAACACCTTGCATTTTAAAAACTCACCTGACATCATCACATAGCTATTTAAAGGATGGCCATTACCTGCTCATTCACAGCTACAGATTTCAAAATGTTGCGCTTAAAAAGCAATACATAATCCTAATACATATATTATAAAAATGAGAGATTAATTTCATTTTAATAAAAAGAAGAACAAAGAAAAAAAGAAAGAAAATAAACATGATTTATCTTAAAAAAAGGTTTAAGTTCAATGAGTTCATTAAAACCAATAGGGTGTCTAGTTTGCATTTCGTAAATCCAATACTGTTCACGTTTCAATAAATGATTTTCTCTATCTCCTTGTCTGCTGTTCATTTGTATATGTTCAAGCCCTTTAAATGTAATACAAGCGGGGTCATTATTGTGTATTTCTTTAAAGTGTTTTAGTAGCGGGGTGAGCGGCATACCTTTAGCCAAAGTTTTAGGTATGTTTTTTACATTTCTCATATGTTCTAACATACGCATTTTTAGTGGCCTTTTTGTCTTGCCAATGTACTGTAAATTACAGTTACACTGCAGGACATACACCACATGCGTAGTCTGACAGTTGATAAAGCTGTTGATATTATACATCCTTTTTGTAGCACAGGACGTAACAGTTGTCCCTTTACATATATGATGGCACGCCTTACACTTCCCGCATTTATACGTTTTTCTGGTGATTTGGCTAGGGGCTAACATATTTTTTAAATTTGGCGCACGTTTAGGAGACGTCGTAACATTATTTTGCACGAGTGGCTTGCTGATGAAGAGAATGACATAGGGCAAGGGAGGGACAGAGCCAGGGACATTGACAGGGACAGGCACGCGGACACGACAGGGAGAGGGACAGGGAGAGGAACAGGAGATCAGAGGAGAAGACAAGTTGTGGCTCGTCCGCGTATGTACAGGGAGAGAACCCTGTTAGATGGGATGAGTGAGGAGGAGATAGTCAGTTGCTATCGTTTGAGTTCAGCATCAATCTTATCTCTTTATGAAGAGATAAGGGGAGATTTAGATTTTTTGACAGCCAGAGGTCGTGCAGTCCCTGGGCTTGTTAAAATGCTGTGCTCATTACATTATCTTGCTTCCGCGTCATTCCAGACAACTGTGGGCATAGTGGGTGGGGTCTCGCAATCTACATTCTCACGGGCCTTTACCCAGTTTCTCTATGCACTCAATAGACGCGCTAGGAATTATATTTTTTTTCCTAAAGAGCAGACAGAGTGGCTGGAAGTCAGGAATGGCTTTTATGCGATAGCCGGGATACCATGTGTGCTGGGTGCAATCGATTGCACCCATGCTGCTTTGATTCCGCCTAGTCAGAGTGAGCATGCTTACCGCAACCGTAAGCACTACCATTCCCTGAATGTACAGGTGGTATGCGATGCCACGATGAAGATAATGCATGTGGTAGCCAAATTCCCTGGTTCCAGTCATGATTCCTCTATCCTGAGGAACTCATCAGTCTTCCATGTTTTCGAAGAAGACCATTTTGGACCTGGTTGGCTGCTGGGTGAGTACATATTTGGATGTTGTAACACAAACCTCATTTTTGTTTAGGAATGATTTTATTTTAGAATGTTATCACTAATGTTACCTTATGTGTGCTCCATTGATTATAGGTGACTCAGGATACGGAATTAGGCCGTGGCTCTTGACCCCGGTGCTAAACCCTCAAACTGAAGCAGAGGAGAGGTACAATGCTGCCCATATATCTACGCGATCCGTTATAGAGAGGACATTTGGCCTTCTCAAAACAAGATTTAGGTGTCTCAACAGAACTGGTGGGGCTCTTCAATATAAGCTACAAAAAGTGTCTGATATTATCATTGCCTGTTGCATTTTGCACAATGTGGCACTCAGACATAATGTACACGCAGACATAGGTGAGACTTTGGTAGAGGAGCATCCCACCAATGTACCAGCTGAAAATGAACAAACAGCCAGTGGTGCCGAGACACGCCAGAATGTCATAAATACTTTTTTTTCTTGTAAGTAAATACATATATGTTCCTAGTACTACTTTTAAATATTAATTATGTTATATTAACACTACATTTTTTAACATAACCTTCTGTTAGGACACAGATGAATATGGGTTGCACACCTTTCTCTTCTCTGCTGTGTGGACAAAGGCATGTGGCACCGGTATGTTATTCTTGCACAGGTTATATAATACTTCTTCGAATGTAAATTAGTTGTGTGTATGTGAATACAACAAGTGTTACAAATGAGTAATTTCGTAACATTTTGTTGTTGATTATGCCAAGACAATACACATAGTATGGCCATAGTCATTCATTCTTGCAGTATGGTTACATACAATGTTATTGTTACACTGTTACATGTGCATCAATATGATGTGTACACCAGCCTGCTTTTCATATTGTATGTGACAAAATATACATGGTGTTTCATATGTAACACCAAATAGACACTTTGGTGTGTTGCTTACGTTAATGAAGATGTCATGTCAATGTTTGCAATTTATATATTGTTCCATTTTTTATAGGTATATCTCCTCTATGACTGATCATGGTATGTATATGAAATGACATCTGCCATAACATGTGCCTACCTCTATATACGTATAATTATAGGATGTATAAACACAACATAGTTGTCAACTTCAAATCTTACATACATCTAGTTTCTGTATCATGTACATGCGTTTAGCTACTATTGAGCTTTCATGTGCATTGTATTTGAAAATGATTAGTGACATGACATCACATTTAATGTATGTTCCCTTACAATTTCCATTAATCTAATATAGGGGTGGGTGGAGAGAAGGGGATAAATGCTGCTAGTTTTTTCCATAGGGGTGGTGATTAATGACGGATGCACATGATTGATCATAACACTCCATGCATAAATGCCTGTAATCACATCAATGCTTTGTACATCTTATATGTTGCAATGTATGTGATTAGTAATGGTATCAATTATTTGTAAAGATTAGTTTTACATTGTCACATGTGTATGTATAAGTCACACATGTGTGTTGATGTGACCTACATGTAACAAGTGTCAAACAGTTAACACAAACCAAAATATTTCACTAATTTATTAGTAATTTTGCATAATTCATTTCTCACAATGACAATGTTGTTAATATAGTTGGAATGTCATTCACGTCAGTTCATCATTATTATGATGATCATTTACAAGTATTCTCAACATATGAACGTCAATCACGTGCACATTTGCATACGCACACTTTTCAAGACAACTGTTTGTGTCTGTATCAATTTGTGTATGCTGCATGTATAACACCGTCAAATGATACCATCAGGTTTATTATGGTAGCTTATATCATCATATTCACATTACTATGTACAGCTAAACCCCGTTATAACGCGCCTCGCTATACCGCGATTCGGTTATAACGCGGTTTTCCCGTGGCTCCCGTTTAAAAAAAAAAAAAAAAAAAAAATTTTTTTAAATTTTTAAAAAAAATTTTTTTTTTTTTGCACACTGCACACACTGCACACACTCACTGCACACACACTGCTCATTGCTCACACTGCACACACTCACACACACTTACACACACTCACAGACCCTCACACACTCACACACACACAGCAGGCTAAAATTGATTCATACAATTCTAGCAGTTCCCATTTACTGAATAGCAAACTCCCATTTATAGTTATTCCTACATCTATAGCACACTCCCTTTCAATAATTTGTTTATACACCTATTGCAGGCATCCAGCAACTTTATTCATTCATACGCCTGTAACAGGCTTTGATTCATTTTCTCTCACACCTGTAAATGGCTCCCAATTAATGTTTACACCTACACTGTATAGCAAACGTCCACGTATTCATCTATAGCAGTTTTTACTGTATTGATTTATTCTGCCTTTGTAGGGTTACCTTATGCTTTAGTGTCTGTTCAAACAAGAATACTGAACACACAGGCAGAATTGTGATGTGGAAGTGTGTGTGGCAGCCTGTCATATCAGAGAATTGCAGACCAGTTTGTAGTTACAAAGGTCCAGGGCACATGACACTCAGATGTTGCACAGCTATCAGGTAATCTGTAATTGTATTGCTGTACTAATGTACAAAATAACACGAACAGGATATAACAATCAGAGTGCCTCACTGCACTGAAAATTAAGTATTATAGGGAATGTGGTCACAATCTGAAATTGTTTGGCTACCACCTCAAAGTGGGGTTACACAACATGGACAGCCCACACCAGTCATTCAATATGATTGCCACATGGTTTAAATGTCACTCACTACTGTACTTAAGGCAGTTTGTTATTTCCAGCATAAATAGCACCCTGATCAGAAGACATTTGTTAATTGCTGACAATTATAAAAAGCACAACAGGATACTGCATGATGCAATGACAACATGCCACAGTCACAAGACTGCAAGACGCAAAGACAATACACAACCATACATGCACATAGCACTGCATGATTTAACAGCAGAACACACGACACAATAACAGACAAAACAACACATGGCACTGCGTACACAATCACTCCACACTGTTTGAGACAAACACACACAGTGGTTGGCATTACCCGCAGCATTGTGGTGCAGGATGGTGGGAGGCATGGTGCAGACTATAGTTTGGCACACAGGGGGTAGGAGATGATCAACAAGGCTCAGCACAGAGCAGCGGTGCAGGAACAGCGTGTCAGATCCCTGCTCTCACCGGACACATGGCTCATACAGCTGGTGCAGACCGGAACTGCTTCATGTGCGAAATGTCTGACTTACTAATACTGAGCATGCGCAGTTGTTTTAAAAGTGCACGACATAGCCACTGCATCATGGAGGCCCGTGGTGACAGGGGGAAGCGGGGACCGGAGGGACATCCCCGCTCCCATCTCCTGCCCCGCGGCCTGTCCCGCGGTGACAGGGGGAAGCGGGGACCGGAGGGACATCCCCGCTCCCATCTCCTGCCCCGCGGGCTGTCCCGCGGTGACAGGGGGAAGCGGGGAGCGGAGGGACATGCCCGCTCCCATCTCCTGTCCCGCGGGATGAATATGCGCTAAAGCGCGGCGGCCATTTTTTTTTTCCGCGACCCCGTTAGTAACGCGGTGGTCTCGGGGTGGACCCCGAGACCCGCGTTATAACGGGGTTTAGCTGTATGTGTTGAAGGTTTAATAAACACAGTAAAATATAGTTAGTTTGGTAAATTAAATATACACAGAAACTTACATGTTTACATGATCTGTACCTAATATTCATAACATTATGCATTATAGTTGAGCACTACATCTTGGCATTAAAATTATTTGCCACACTCAAAAACAATGTTAACAACATCCCCATGTAACATGAGAATTTTTACATGAAATGGCTACTTGGTTTTAAGTCTCCTTTACATAATTTCTACAGTCATACGTTCCATTATACAATATACTACACTAATGTGTTTGCAGAGTGGCAATGCTTGTTATATATTACACAGAGCATGGCATATAATGTTAGTACAAAATAAAGAACACACATTAAATTTACAAACTGCACTGTTTAGCAACATCATTATGTTAATTAAGTGGTTATGAAATATAGGCATAACCGGATCACATTTTGTATTGTTTGTTAATATGCGCTGCAAGCATTATAAAAATTGTTGCATATGTAGTATATAAGTCGGTCGCTCCTCCTCACAATAATCTCATATAACGTTGGACTCTTCTGAAATCATACATTGATCCCATTGATTCTTCCCTGACATCTCTGAAATACAGCAAACAGATGATGGTCACAGATGGCACCTTTATATATGTGTAGCCGTGACAACGCGTTACACATCTCTATATGATTGTGTATATCCACGTGTTATTCACTTATATGTTAGAAGTGCAAGGTTACAAGTACACATCATTATGTATCCTTTTGTTAATTGCGTAGCAGCCATAACTATGGATATGATCTTTCCGTTGGCAGTATACATAATAATGTGCGCGCACATCTTAATTTGCGCACGCACTTCCCGATTAGGTCGACTAAGTGTTAGCGCATGCGCTAAACAATGTGTACGTTGTGCGTTCAATACATGTTGTTACTAGCATTAAGCATATTATATTTCTTTCAAATCCAATGATCGCGAAAATACATTCGTTCTAAACACGTACTTCTATAATCTTTTTAAACGGACGTGTGTGGACGGAAACAACGAACGATCACCCAATGAGCAAATACAATACGTGTGACGTCATGTTAAGGCAGCGTGAAGTGCACGCAAACACTCCTCCCACTGAATTAACATTGGGCTACCGCACTGTGAACGCCCACAAACACAGACGCGCGCGCATGACACAGTGCAGTGATCGTAACAATAACAAACGGACACAGCCAATAGGCTTTGACGCGTGCACGTCGGTTGGGGGCAGGGCTTACACCCGTAATCCTTTTTAAGGACGCCTTGGCACATGACAAGTGTCCCACGTCATATGTGGCCGACCCTCTTTTGTTAGATGTTGCATGAAAAAAAAAAAATAGGTGTGTGTTAAAGTTATGGTAACATGTTGCAATGATATTTTTTAAGAGATAGGAAACTAGGTATATTTATTACGTTACCAATGTGTAGTAATGTTTCTAGTTGTAGTATATTGTAATAGGAAACAATGTGTTTGGGAACGCTACATGTTATGCTGTCTGCAATGTTACGCTGTATCCACGCATTTAGCGTAAACATGGTGAATAGAAAAAAAATTAAACTTTTAACGGTGAGTCAACGCATAACAATTATTATATTTACCATTCTTGTAGAAGTAACACTTTGTTAGGCTGCAACTGGTCGCTCCAGAAAGACAATGCATTTTCATCCATGGTTGACGCAACCGTTGAATCCTGTAGGACACACATCTCCATGAGGCGCTCATAGGAATCGCCACTGCCTTCTTCAAACAATACGTCCGGATGTACGTACAGTTCTTGGTTTTGCCATTCTAATGTGTTTTCACCAAAAAGGTTTGGAAAAACATCATTGTAGTTATGTTCAACTTGCATCTGTGCTTCAGGAATGGAGGGTGCAGATATTGCAGCAGCTATCGATTCAGACGGAACAGTAGTAGCGGATCCATTGCTGTTGGTATTAGGAATAAATATACTACTTATCAGAAGATATGTAACATGTTCCATGGTAATTTTAAATTGTGGTGCAATCTGCCAAAATCCATACCTTTCATGTAGGTTATCCTGGACACGTTCAAAACATTCATTTGTTGATAAAGTGATTCGTACAGATGATTTAAAATTTCCAGCGCGGCACGGGTCTTGGTAATATGGATATTTACTTCTGATCAAGTCATAGATCTGCCCCACGTTGGCTTTGTGTTGTTCAGATGATATGATGGCCTCTGCGATCATTATTTTATAAGATTTATGCGGATGGGTGTTCAATGTTGTATTCTGTGCCATTGCTGCGTCTCTGTGTGTGAATCTTGAGTTGTAGGGTTTTTCTTCTGAATGTGAAACTATTTAAATGTTATCTTTTGTGGATTTTTTGTCAAGGTCAGACTTCAAGTTCCATGTTTCACTCCTTTTTGAAACCACCAATTTAAATGTGTAGAAAAAATTGGCACACATTTTTTGGTTAAGATTGCCTTTTCACTGTGAAAGTTACATTTTTTTTTAACGTAATCTACATTCTCAAAACAAGTTTAGGATTTTAATTAAAAAACAATGTGGGTGAGAAATGCTACAGTGTTGGCATTATGAAAAAACTGCCTACAGTGACATATAATGCGATAAACACACACACCTGCTAATGTTTTTCTCTGTCTTTTTTTCAACTTTTCACTGTGTGTATCTTTATGTCTGGTTAACTCCCTGTCTGTCTCACACAGTTTGACTATGTGTGTATATCTAGATCTATCTATCTATCTATCTATCTATCTATCTATCTATCTATCTATCTATCTATCTATCTATCTATCTATATATATATATATATATATATATCATAAACACATATATATATGTATATTTTACAATATATATATATATATGTCTCAAAAACCAAGAATGAAATATATATATATGTGTGTGTGTGTGTGTGTGTGTGTGTGTGTGTGTGTGTGTGTGTGTGTGTGTGTATATGTTAAGGTATTTAAGGCCTTATATGTAAGTCAGACTTATTTAAAGGTTTAAACATTACAGGGTAAGTATGTTTGAGGGCCTATTAGAGTCAGCTGTGTCCAATTTGGAGTTAACATCAAACAAGGCCTTTTGTGAGTTTACAAGGCCTGTGGTGTTACAACCTATAATATATCTATTTAATCCAGTTCTACACTGAACATATTGATGGCAGTAAGTAGGCCTTGTATTAAACCTATTTAAATGCTGATCAAGGTGAGTTAATTAAGTGCTTCATAATAATAGGCCCATATTGTTAAAGGGTCAGATCATGTATATTTCACTAACATAAGGCCTGTTTTATTTCAATACTGTGTTTTCACAAGGAATCATCATATATATATTTTGATAAAAAACCTCTAGACAAATTTACATGTTTAAAACATTAATATATATATATATATATATATATTTATATATATATATATATATATATATATATATATTAGTTATACACTGTGTGTGTGTACATATATCCATAGATACTACATATATATTACTACACATTCACAGATATGTTATTGAAACCAGTACTCATACATGATGAAAGGCCAACATTAAGAAGCTTCAAGGAAGGTGAAGGTAAGTAATATTTGACAGTTCATCCTGCACAAAACTGAAATGTGGAATGTTAGCAGTTAAATATATATTTATTTTAACTTGCATGTGAATACTATTAACATGCAATGATTACCTAAATTACCTACCAAACACACCCAAATACAATCTTTTGCAGCTAAGTGAATGTCAGCTTCTCAAAACATTGCAAGTGTGTAATGTTGGACCATTACTGAACAGATGATTAATACATAAATATTAATTACATTATGCATTCATTCGGACTGTGAACATTTCCAAACCTTCACGTGTACCAGGACATACTTGAATGTTTGGAAACAACAGGTCTTGATCATACATACAATATTCATTAGATAATCTCAAGTCAACAAAACAAGGCCAAATACAGATGTAATTAATTATAACATTTATTCTTTTTTTTCCTTTTGAGACCGAGTCACAGGCCTGCTTGTTGTCTGATGGTTTTTTTTTCCGTTTGGCTACAACTTTAAGCAAAACAGAGCCAGTTTGACTGGCCTGTGGTACTTCACGGGCAGGGCTTGTGGCCTGTGACACTTCACGGGCAGGGCTTGTGGCCTGTGACACTTCACGGGCAGGGCTTGTGGCCTGTGACACTTCACGGGCAGGACTTGGGGCCTGTGACACTTCACGGGCAGGGCTTGTGGCCTGTGACACTTGTGAACAAGTTGGTACACAGTGCACAACTGATGCTTGCTGCGTTTCAGGTTTGTGTTTTTTAGTTTGTTTCCAAAAACTGGTCAGTAGTAACTGCTTGTGCATTTTTCTTTTTGGTGCCTCCTTTGTAGGTGTCAGCTCCAGACTTTCTACAGATGGCAGCTGTTGGATGTTGAGAGGTACATGCACAGAACTTTCAGCTACTGTACCGGTAACATCCCGACCTGGGGAATGAAGATCAGATGCATGGGGTGAAAAAGTAGCAGCATCTAAAGATCCTTCCTCTGATGGGTTAAAGTTGAAATGATGTGCTGTTGTAGTCATTCTCAAGTGATTAGCTTGGGTTAGCTGAACAACTACTGCTTCTAATGTCGTGTTTAATTTTTGTATCTGTTTAGGAACTTCAATGAAGACTCTGTGGAGATGTGACAATTGTGATATCGTTTCTTCCTGCAGTAATATCATCCTTTCATGCACTGACATCAGATCTGAATGGCGACGATTTTCTGCTTCAACAATTTTTTCTTCAGAAGCTGCTATTGCTGCGTATGTGTTACTTGCTGGAGGAATAGCCTGTGTTACTCTTTGAATAAGAACCTCTTCATGGTCACTTGATTGCATTTCTGTGTCTTTGGCATCATCATGTTCTAAAAATAAATGAACACATGATGAAATGGCATGCTAATGTCTGCTGTTTTACTATGTAATTATACACTGTGATAACAAGTAACACCTAACATGTTTCCATACGTTTTATGACGTCACATTAAAATGTACCTTGACTTAAGAATTATGTTTCGACTCAGTGTGAAATAAGAATGAATGAAAGGTTGTCCAAACCTCACAACTTCTACATGATACTTTACATCACAAACACAATACATGTTCTCTTAAAACACTTCATTTTCAATGACACTAACTGATCCAATTTAAATAACATGTCAAAAACAATTAATTAACATGACAACATAACATATATAAATGAACATATTATATGTCCTGCACCTCATACACTTACTTCCAGGTGCGATGAGCTGCATGACCCCGGTGAAGACACTTGTTCAGTTTCAGGTGACACATGTCCTCCAGGAGCAACTATATACAACAATAACATCAGTTGTTAATGGACATGTGTACATAATGAACATTGAATTAGTGTATCTTGAGTATTTATGGCTAACTAACAGCATCATTTCATGAATTGAAAATGTGTGTGGCAAAATGAACATTATTCGTTGTAATAACAATGTACATGCCAGTGTACTTTGGACTTTTTAGTTCACTAACATACAACATACAATGTTTATGCAGTAATGCGTTAGCAAATTATTATGAATATTGGACATACCCTGCATATGTTGTGCAGTAATATCACAATAATAATGTACATCACTATCATGAGATCAACGTTGACAATGCTTATCATTAAGTAGGTAATATTGGAAAAGTTATTGTTTTTGTTACAGGATATGTGTGCTACATTAATAGAAGCTGTTGCAGGCGTGAATGTGGCTGCCACTCAATAACACAAGACATGCAGTGTGTCGCTCACAGATGCTACTGGTGTCATAATGTGGTGTTGATATAAGTTGAACAATAGATCTGAGTGAACGAATGTGTAACGTATGGTTTGAAACATAATGGTTTGGTGGGTGAATTTGTACATAGAGTTACCATTTCAAATGACTGTGATTAACTTCTGTTTAGCTTGTCAGGTTTTAGGAACTAGTCCCTCCCCCAAAAACTAAAATCACCCTGACCTTTCAATTAATTCAAGCAGCAGAAAATGGGTTGTCAACAAAGTTGACCGTAACATGACCCTGTTATTTGACTGTGTGCACAACCCCACCCCCTGAGTTCACGTGTATGCTGTGATGACATATTAATTGCAGCTGCTTTAACACAATGGTAGATGAGATAAATAGTAGTCTGAAGTGTACTACCTATGAACACAATTACATAACATATGCAACGTGTGCCTCATTATGCTCTCTGTATATGAGATGAAGCAAAAAAGGACCTTTTTCTAAACAAAAGCAAATGTGTTAGGGCAAGTGATGTTTGTTGGCCGTTGCATGCAATATCTTCGATGCATGATTTGAAGAGGCAGTAATGTCGTGTTTGTAGGTGTTAAATAAATTAAATATAAATTACTATTATATATATGTATGTACTACAACTGTACATATTAATGTTTGCTCATTTGCATGTCTTAGACATGTGTGCAACCCTGTTGTTCCCCATATTCGGCCAGCATAAATTGCTTTCACTGCAGCAAAGGATTGTGGGAGATGACATGCAAATGAGCACGCAGTGCCACCTTATATATTATTTAGTGATTGTAGTAGGACAACGAAATACAAATATATATTGATAGATAGATATATATATAGAGAGAGAGACATATATACATATATAGATGTAGGTATGCTTCTATTGGGAAAAAAGTATAAATAGCAGCGGAAATATAGAAAATAACTGTAACCTACGACACGCCTATGTACAGTAACATGTGCAGTAACATTTCTCATCTGGTGGAAATTCTGACGAATAAATTCCAATATCTCTGTCACCGGCCAAACCCTCAACGACAACGGGAAGTGATTTTTCCCGAAGCTGCTCCTCCAATGGAGTTAAGATGAGACGTTGTGCTAGCGGGCCACCTCCAGTGCCAGAAGCATGCAAGCGTTGTTGTATTTTTTTTTTTTAATTTTGCCCTAATATCGTCAAATCTTTTGCGACAATTATTCCGGTCCCTGACACGATTCCCACACACATTCACACCAAGTAGTATTTGTCTCCACTTTTCTGTTTTGGATGCTGAACTTGTCCACGCTTGAAATACATAAAAAATATATGACGTTAATTCTTACTAATACAACGAACCATTTCCTACAATGCTAGCTGTTCCAAGAGATACCAAACATGCTTGTTTAGGTGTAATATGTGTAGCCCATGAGCATTCACTTGTAAACATAGACATGTAATGAAGCTTGCATTAATATTGTATGAAGTTTGCACAAATTGAACAATTGAGTGTTCTTGTCGTTGTAAAGCATGATTAAAATATGTGTTTACAACAAAAGTTAAATTGCTAGACATTATGGACCCATATTTGCATATTATGACACCTCACATGACCTACGATAACATGTATTTGAATAATGAATGCAAAGGTAGACTTACATACTAAATGGCCAAACAGACTGTCGTAGTGCTCCAGAATCCCAGTGACAAGAGCTGTGTTTTCGTTGTCATTGAAGCGAGGATTACGTGGCTGCTCCACACGTTTCTTCCGAGCACGTTTAGGCTCAGAACTTGGCTGCTGCTGACTGGACTCTCCTTCTTCCAATGGAAGAGACTCCAAAAGCTGCCCACCAGCAAGCACGCCACCACCAGACACCCCATCAGCAACTGAGCCACCAGCAGCACTCACACTCACATCAACAGCACTCGCACTCCCAGCAACAGCACTTGCACTCCCAGCAACAGCACTCGCACTCCCAGCAACAGCACTCGCACTCCCAGCAACAGCACTCGCACTCCCAGCAACATCACTCCCCTGAACAGTACGTTCACTCCGACGCGTACTAGCACGTCTAGCAGTACCACTCACATCAGCATCACTCTTCCCACGCCTTGCGGCCATACCTCTAGCACTCACAAAGAACAGAAAACAAATGTAAAGCCAATCACAATAAACACTTACACATACAAAACAAGACAAAGATGTAAACAAAACAACAAAGGACAAAGCTCTCACAATACACAACAACTCTCTCAGTCAATATGCAAATATTAAATCGCCCAGCTCTGTGCGTCTCTCTCTCTCTCTCACTCCCAACAACACAGAGAATGATTAACAGTACACGTTGCCTTTAAATATGCCGTGCAATCCAATACAGTACATGCTTGCTTCGCCTGATTCAGCAAGAAGTTTGATTGGCGAACCTAACAACACCCCGCCATGCACGCCGATACACCTGTGTGTGATCGGCAAATCATCGTGAGAGTGGGCGGAAATGTTTTCGACTTGATTTTGAAGGGATTCGGCACTTACTGCATACGGAGAGGGAAAATCGCCAACATCATGGCAAATCGGTAAGCTTGGACATTGCACTTTTTCGCCGCTTACTGCATAGAGCCCTTAGTGTTTGACGAACTATCTTTATAGTGTTTTGGAGGTTGAATAGTTCATTTTGAGATGCAATATGAAGGGTCCCTAGACATCATCTATATTTACGTAAAACTAGCAGCGCTATACAAGAACATGCTATTATTATTATTATTATTTTAATGCAGTAACAAAAGAAAATATTGATCCTCTTCAGTATCTTTCCCTGACCAGTTTAGCAAGCATCCTTTTTGACAATCCTTACTGCGCAATATTCACTTACCTTCTCCTTTCTCCACACTTAAAAAGTTGAAATTGCAGATCCATGGGAAATAAACATAGTTAATGCTGTAAAAAAACAAAACACTTTTCCCATTTCCTCTGCACTCAATAGTTCATACAGTACTTTCATCCACCTCTTTATTATCTCACTCAACACTAGTACATTTTTTTTTTGATATTTTTTAACATGCCTTCAGCACCTATTTTAAAGCTCTTGCTCAACCCAGCTTTTTCTCATATGACTTCCACTTATTCTCCATAGTTCTTTAAGCATTCACAAATCTGTACTGGGTCATATACAACTACATGCAAAACATTACCCCTTTATTTCTTACATTCCACCTCCACGCCAGTCTAGATTCTACACAGAAATGACACCACAGAGACTACCCTAGTAAAAACACATACTGAGCTTGTAGTGACAAAATCCTAAATGCAGCTCCATATACTTATTATACTTAGACCTCTCTGGATACACTGTCAATCACAGCTCTCTGCACTAATGTACCTCACACCCTCCATTGCACTATCCTTTGTAACACTGCCCTCTCATGGTATATGTTCGACCATTCCTTCACTGTTGCCCTTGCTCAGTCACCTCTCCTGCCTTGCACTCTCACTTGATGTTAGGACCCCCAGAGTGCGCTTTTCTAGGACCTCTGCTCTTCTCCCTCTATGCGTCTTCTCTCGGAGCATTAATGTTTACATTTATTTTTCATTATTATCACTACGGTGACAATACTATAATCTATTGCTCCTCTAAGGACCTATTCCATTCTCTGTATTTCCACATCACTAGCTGTTTTATTCTATCTCCACTTGGATGTTCCACATCTTCTTCAACTCAGCAAATCCAAAACCGAACTTCCCACTCTTTAATTCCACTTTCAAGTACATTCTTACCATCCTCCTGATACCTACTGTACTAACATGTTTGACAGCACTTCTAGCCCCATCGTACTACTATATAGAGCACCTTTTTTTTTACCAACTGTTGCATAAAGCTCTTTGCATCTTCCATTTCCTTCTCCAATTTGGCTCAAGAATAGTTTATTCAAAATGCTAAAGTAAAGCTTATTTATTTCAGTTAAAGATAATGTCTGGAGGATACAGAAATCATAGGGTCTGCGAGTTTGACTTTCACCCTCCGATGCCTATAGCTAAGCATCATTGAGAGCATGTTTGTGGATACATTATGTTAAAGTACTAAAATTACCTTTTCTAAAAGTGAATCCCAAAAACATTACAAATAAAAAAAATGCAATGTGATGATAAATAAAAATGATATGCATTTGTTGTTTTTTTTAAATCATCTTTTATCCTAATACCAATTGATAACTGGATTGCGTACAAATCATCATTCATTGAAATCCTAACTCATGATTTTTCCTGTGCTCGCCAATTCCTATTTTTAAGGAAACAAAATATAATAATATTCTATTAAATTGACTTCAATTATCCAAATCCGTTCCCCGTATGACAAAAGTTAAATGCAGAATAGTAGATGAACAAAATACTGTACATGATATAACTCAAGCTGACAAACAGCATTTTTCTAACAGCCATTTTCAATCATTTCACTATTCTGTTCTATACAGCAGTACATTTGACAGTAAAGGAAATAATTTATACCAGAGCATTGCAAGTCAACATGCAAAACATTTGTGAGTTCAATTGGTTAATGTACTTGCACGTGAAGTTCTTAACACTGTGGATGAAGCTCTCCATGAACCTACAAGTCTGCTTGTAAACTGCACATTGTGGCAGCTAAAATATTGTCTGACACAGGATACTCTTTGATTACACGTAACCGTCAAAAGGTATTCTTTTCTGAAACAACATGCAGGTATTACATTAGATATTGCAACATTTGTAGACCTTTTTGTGAAGCAGAAATCAAATATTTTTTTTTAAAGTAATTTTCTGCTTTGAGAAAAAATGAGAAATTCTGATGTTATATTAAAAAAAAATATATTTTTTCTTTACATTAATACTATCCACAGAACAGGGGGAGTGAATATTGAAATAATTTAAATGTTTTTTGGGGGATTGATAATTTGCCATTTTTCCCTTATGTAGAATGCTATATGTGTGAAGTTTGAACAGATGGAATGTGTATACATTTATTTCCAATATGTTTGGAAATTTGGATAATGGGGCGGCGGTTTGAAATGTTAGGTTATTGTTTCGCTACTTTGTAATAGCTGCAGTCTGCCAGGAAAGCGGTAAAGCTCGTGGGAGACTCGGCATAAGGGTTTGAGATCTGAGCTGGGGAAGGACTTCAGGCTTAGTGGGGTCAGTAACCGTGAAGGGTTCCTCTCCTCTTTTAATCAGTCAGAGATGGTCTATGGAGGGGAATACACATGGATGTATCAGCTGGTGGCATATTCTGCAGCCATGGTATCCGTGGGCTGTGGAGTGAATGGGCCTAGCATGGCAAGCCATTGTTATGCCCATTGTTGGTTGTTCACAATAAAAAGCTATGAGAAGAAAGAGTTAGGTGCACTCACTGGATTTATGTAACTGCCTCAGGTTCGCAGCGATCATTCCCCGCTGGGGAGACCTATACTACAGGACACATCCTCCTAAAACAAGAAGGAGCCAGCACTCAAGAGGTCTTCATACAAAAAAAAAAGAATTTTAATCCACACAGATCAACATTTCAGTCAAACACACTTGGCAAAGGTCAGTGTGCTTGTGTCTTTATTCGGTTTGGGGCTGGGAACAAAGGGGTCTGTGGGAAATGGTTCACTGGAGTTAACACCACAGAAGCCAGTTAGAAGATCTGAAGTCATGTAAGCATTAGATTTAGAGATGCATAGTATGTGATTGTTTTGCTTTAATGTCTGCCTGTATAAAGCTACAAGCTAGACACTATTCCGTATGTCTTCATTCCCCTTTATTAAGATTGTAAGCTCCTTGGGGAAGGGACCTCAGGTGTCTCAGTTTGTCTTAACATATACAGTAGGTATTCTTTTGTCACACTTTTTTTTTTCTCAGACTCAATGAGGTGCTAGTGTTGGACCAGAAAGAGATGCTTGCGTGGGCCTTAGTAAGTTGAAACTATTTACAATTACTATACAGTGTAATTATTCATCTCCGTAGAAATACATAATCCATTATCTATGGCTTGTGTTGCAATGTTGGATCCTTCTTCTAAAAATTGGATAATTAAATAATGATGCAAAAGCTTTCAGACAGAAACGTGCTTTGTTTAAGATAAGAGAAGGAATCTTAACTAACTTAAAATTTAAGATTAAAACTTTGCTAACTTAAGAGCACTTACAGTATTCAATGTTCTACTTTTAAGAGTGTACAGTATGAATAATAGGGTAGTATTAGTAATAGTAGTTAAAATTTTTGGCGGTTCTGTGAACACACAGGACTGTTATTGTTGAGCGCCTATGGAATCTATGACAAGTACCGTGAAGACACCTTCACTTGGACTTTGATTAATGTAAAAATGTTATACAATCTTAAATGTCTTTAATTAATAAAGATTAAGTTGTGACCCACTTTGTTGTAGACAATTATAAATTATAGTTCTGAAGCTAAAGTATTGCACTTAGGTAAATATCTCTATACTGTACCTCCTCATGTATTACTCACAAATTCAAAACCAGTGAGATTTTAATAATACCAAAATGTTTGTTTTAAAACGTCAAAGGTTCCAAACGTACTGTATGTAACGGGTATTCCCCCACCCCCAATTGCAGATACAGTGAATGTGGGGGGAACCTATATGTTACCAGGTGTGGTGCGTTATACCTGTCAGGCTCACAGGAGGTCTGAGCCTCGGCCAGTGAGAGCCTGGGGTGAATCCTCTGGAACGTTCTCGGTTTCAGCGCCTCCACCTGTGTAGGGTTCTAGGGATGTAGAAGGTTGCCTACACAGGACCCACATATACAATAACCACGTACTCATGGATGTATATAACCAGTTTACTGTAACGCAGAATATATATGCAGGCAATAACACACAGTATTAACATTCCCTCCAGAGAGTAACTCCACAGTCACCGTATCCCCACACTGGGTCCACAGCCCAACCCCCTTGTCCCGTGGTCAGCGCTGCCACTATATGTGATTATAATATGTTAGGATACGTTAGTGCACATATGAAGATACCTGCCGAGCACTCCTGCACTCGGGCCTGCAAGCACTTCAAAAAGGATCTGCCGCTGGGTGATTCCATCTGATCCTGTGGTTCCTTGCACGGGGTCCGCCAGGGGCGATCCCACCCTGGAGATAGTCTCTATCTCTTTAACGTAGACTTGAGCCCAAGTCTCTTCTCGGGAAGTGCAGCGTCCGCTGTGTCCCTATCTAACACTAGAGCTACTGTGACAGGATCCCTAATCTAGGGCCTGTCCCTGTAGCACCACAATCTGGGGAGTGAGGACCTATCTGGGACCTAGGGGGTTACTGGCCTAATCCGTTCCCCTAGCTCTCCTGGCACTCACTGACACTCCCAGCCCCTGCAGCAACGCACTGCAATCTACTTGGTGCCTGCAGCGAACGTGCTGTACACACACACAATGCCTTCTTGTCAGCACTCACAGCACTGACAGCCATGACACTGACAAGACGCACACACGAACCTAAGGGCAGGGTCCCTAACCTGGGGCCATCCCTTATTAATCACCCACTAACCTAGTGGGGAGTTGGGGCCTGTCTGGGACTTGGGGAACCTTACCTTACCTTAGCCACTTGCTCCCTAAACCCTTCCTTCCCCTTCTATCTCCCAGCTCCAACTGCCATTCTTCAGCGCTCAAAATGTATCTATCTCCCTCCACAGGGAGATACTCTAGCCCTATTGCCTCCCTGGCATCACGTGGGGTGCGCAGAGGCTCATGGGACTCGTAGTCCCTACTTAGAGCCTTCCCTTGTAGGCTAGGGTTTCGCGGGCTCATCCCTGTGCATGCGCGAGCTGTTTGGGGTCCTCCCGGCGCCTGGCTCTCACTAGCCTCTTCCCTACTTTGCTCCGCGCATGCGCGATCGCGCAGCATGCGCACACACCAGCAATGGTGGCCCCTGCTAACCGGGTACGCCGCCGAGCCTCCTGCAGCTCGGCTCACTCCCTGCACCGGCCCCCACCTTTGGGAACAGCCGGCGGGTCCGTCGCTGCCTCCGGCGGCACACGCGACCGCGCTGACCCAAAGGAGGGGGTCTCTGGGAGCCGGAGAGCACCAAGGCTACACTCTCCCCCTGGTGAAAAATCCAACTTCCCCGCTTGGGGAACAACATCACTCCACATAAGTTTACATAATGAAAATGCAGTGCATAATATGTACAACTTATCCCCTTTGGCTTTACACAACAGGGTACAATGCAATTCACATAGGATAACCGAGGCCAGCTGAGACCATTTGTGGGGTGCCCCTAACTGATCAGGTGGGGGTACCTCACCTTTGCGTTTGTGAGCCTCCCATCGGGAGAAGCTCTTGGTGAGCACGCTCGGGGTTAACAGTCACAGGGTCCTTATTACTTCCTCCCCCTGGTGGACGGAATAGTACCATGTCTCTTTGCCAGACCTTTACCCGGCCATCCACGGCATGGATGCGACAGGCTAGGAGGTCTTGACCTTTTCCACGGTTCACCACATGGTGAATGGAGCGCTCCCTTGTGGGCTTATAGGAGGCAATTTTTACTAAATCTCTCGCCACACAGTCCTTGTCTCTACGTACTTGCGAGGCTTCCACTGGGAAGTGAGCAATTGACACTGTCTCTTTACTCAAGGTCCCGGTTACATCCTGCAGGGGGTAAAGGGTTGATACCTTACCACTGCATCTATGCACGGTGGCCAACAGGTCCTTGGGGACGCTGTCAGTTCCCACCTCGGCTGTCTTGGGACCTGCCCCCGGCCCTTCTGGGGCAGTCCACTCACTGTCTCGAAACTCGGGAGCGTTGGATCCCAGTCCTGGGACCATTTGGGTCGGAGCGCACGGGCTCATAGTCAAGTCAGGAGCCTTAGTTTGGGCCTTTTCCACGGCCGCCTCCATCGGAGCCTGTGGGGAGTTAGGAGGTTCCTCACCACTCTGCTGGCTTGCGATGGGTTCCTGTTCATCTGGAACACTGTCAGGTACCATCTGTGTTTCACTGGACATCACGATGGGGCTGACTTTTCTCTTCGCCTGGACGATAGGTGGTAGGAACTGGTCCATTCGCACCACTGGACAGTTATCTTCTAAGGGGGACATCTCCGCCAGGACGCGATGCCGAGTGGAGCCATTCGCCCTGGTGGCCAGACTTAAGGAGCTACCGTGCTCCGCGGTCACCTGGAGGCTCACACCCGACACCCCTGGGGCAGTCAACTCACCCTGGTCTTCGATAGGTACTGGTCCCCAGCCTAGGACCGATGGTACCATTGGAGTAGGCCGGACTGGCCGTTGTAGGGCACACGGGCCCATATCAGGATCCACTGCAACTGAGGTAGTTGGTTCTTTATCTCCAGCTTCACTGGTGTGGTCCGCCGGCTGGCGCATCACCACAGCTCGTTGTTGGTCGCTGGAATCACTAAGAGGGGAAGGGGGTAGAGACACCTTACCCTGTGAGTCCAGAATCTGCGGTTCAGGAATCTGCAGTCCTGAGTGTGGAGCCGTCTCTGTCATCGGGGCTTGGAACTCCTCAAGCATAGGCAGAAAAGGGCTAGACACAAGATGGTTTGCTCCGTTCACAAAGAAAATAGCTCCCCAAACAAGTTCTTTTTCCAGGAATACACAATCAGGGCCCTCACACCTCAAGCTGGTAATCCCGTCAGTGGATACTTCCCGGAATCCTTTAGGCAATGAGTAATAGGCAAAGTCCATATCGCCCTTCCTCACTTTATGCAGACACGGGCACAAAAGAAATGGGTGACTTACTTTCCTCGCTCGCCATGCCCCTGGTAACTGAGGTTGTGGTTTACTGCCTCCTGTATCTTTCTTAGGGGGAACAGAAGTTGCTACTGACAGTTCACTGTGCTCACTCCCCATGGTGGAATTTAGAGGAGGGGCACTTTCTACAAGGGAGTGGTTCTGGCTCTGCGCTGAGTCACTCACATCACAGGGGAGGGGCTCTAATTTTCACGCCAAACCCGGACAGATTGTTGCAACACTTTTCTGTGCAGGCTGGCAGTCAGCAGCATGTGCGCTCTCCTGACTTGGCGGGAGACGCCATTTTAGGTGTGACTCGCTTTTGGAATTCCCTGATGAGAAAACCTCCATTTTGTGCACAGTCCCGTTAACTACGCTAGGACTCTTTGCATATACAAGGGGATAGCCTTCTGGTGGGGCACCTGGGGCTGATAAAGTCCAAGGGCCATTTTCCCGGCATAATTCCTGACTCGCCGCTATATATAGGCTACTCCACTGGGCAGTGATGTCAAACCTTTGCTCCATCTGCTTACACCCTTGGTCTAGGCCCAGGAGGTTCTTTAGGGCCTCCCAAATTTCAATCCCATGACTGGGAACGTTCCCTACAACCACCACGTGACTAGGCACTGCTTTACGCCAGCAGGCCCAAGAATGGACCTCATGGATTGAGGGTATGAACATGGTGGACAATTTGACACAAAAATAAAATAGGGCACCCCAGGTCTGATCTCAGCAGCACCTCCAAATGTAATGGGTATTCCCCCACCCCCAATCGCAGATACATACAGATAGAATGTGGGGGGAACCTATATGTTACCAGGTGTGGTGCGTTATACCTGTCAGGCTCACAGGAGGTCTGAGCCTCCGCCAGTCAGAGCCTGGGGTGAATCCTCTGGAACGTTCTCGGTTTCAGCGCCTCCACCTGTGTAGGGTTCTAGGGATGTAGATGGTTGCCTACACAGGACCCACATATACAATAAACACGTACTCATGGATGTATATAACCAGTTTACTGTAACGCAGAATATATATGCAGGCAATAACACACAGTATTAACATTCCCTCCAGAGAGTAACTCCACAGTCACCGTATCCCCACACTGGGTCCACAGCCCAACCCCCTTGTCCCGTGGTCAGCGGTGCCACTATATGTGATTATAATATGTTAGGATACGTTGGTGCACATATGAAGATACCTGCCGAGCACTCCTGCACTCGGGCCTGCAAGCACTTCAAAAAGGATCTGCCGCTGGGTGATTCCATCTGATCCTGTGGTTCCTTGCACTCACTGACACTCCCAGCCCCTGCAGCAACGCACTGCAATCTACTTGGTGCCTGCAGCGAACGTGCTGTACACACACACAATGCCTTCTTGTCAGCACTCACAGCACTGACAGCCATGACACTGACAAGACGCACACACACGAACCTAAGGGCAGGGTCCCTAACCTGGGGCCGTCCCTTATTAATCACCCACTAACCTAGTGGGGAGTTGGGGCCTGTCTGGGACTTGGGGAACCTTACCTTACCTTAGCCACTTGCTCCCTAAACCCTTCCTTCCCCTTCTATCTCCCAGCTCCAACTGCCATTCTTCAGCGCTCAAAATGTATCTATCTCCCTCCACAGGGAGATACTCTAGCCCTATTGCCTCCCTGGCATCACGTGGGGTGCGCAGAGGCTCATGGGACTCGTAGTCCCTACTTAGAGCCTTCCCTTGTAGGCTAGGGTTTCGCGGGCTCATCCCTGAGCATGCGCTCAGCTGAGCTGTTTGGGGTCCTCCCGGCGCCTGGCTCTCACTAGCCTCTTCCCTACTTTGCTCCGCACATGCGCGATCGCAATGGCGGCCCCCGCTAACCGGGTACGCCGCCGAGCCTCCTGCAGCTCGGCTCACTCCCTGCACGAGGCCCCCACCTTTGGGAACAGCCGGCGGGTCCGTCGCTTCCTCCAGCGGCACCCGCGACCGCGCTGACCCAAAGGAGGGGGGTCTCTGGGAGCCGGAGAGCACCAAGGCTACATGTACATCTAAATTAATTCAACATACCCATCACATCGACAGTACGTATACATTTCACATCTACAATGCAGCTCTACAGGAAAAAATTATAAAAATATGTATGAGGACGGATGGGAAAGTATGCAAAAATAGAGAAGAGATGGGAAAGAAAAGATCTGAAATGATAGAATGAGGTTAGGAGGCGTGCAGAGAATATGAACTGCTGTACTGTCAGTAAAAATGTTTCTTGCGTGCTACTTTAGTTTGTCTTTAAAAGAGGAAACTTTGTAGTGAGTTACTGTTTAAGGAAATGCATGAGTAATGTGCTCTAAAATTAGAATTAGAACATTGCTTTCATCTTATATTTTAGGAGTTTAGAACACATTTGAAGTGCACAGAAATAAGTTGTGAATAATTCTAAATGCTGTGTGTGGGCCTTTATCTCAGTGTTTCTCATGATTTAAAGGGAGCCGATACTAAGACTTGCTTTTTTTTTTTTTTTTTAAATGTAGCACTGTTTCCCCCACCCTCCGGGAGATTTACTGCTGTTGCTACTGTGTGGTGCTGAGGCATACCTGTGAGGTTCAGGAGGTCTGAGCTGTCTGCGTTGTAATGGAGACCAGGACCAGGACCAGCACGGAGGAAGAGATACATTTGGTGCTGAGGAGACCACGTCAGTCGGAAGAGGAGCAGAGAGAGTATAGGTAATGTCCAGGGAGCTGTACTTCCCTGGACTAGGCCTAGGTTGCCCAATTAGGCGCCAGGTTGGTCCTGAGTCCCCATTAGTTTGTGGGTGCTTCAGGGACAGGCCCCTTAGGTAGGGACATTGCCCCCCATAGTTGTATAGTGTCAGGGACACAGTCAAGATGCCGTGAAGTACTGTGGCCTGTGGTCTGGGACCAGATACCACCGCAAGATAGAGACTCTTAACGATGGGACACTCCAGCGGGAGTCCACCCCACACAGAGGCGGACGCCTTCGCGGATGACGATGTCACTGTATCAGCGGATCCCTGTCTGTTGTTCGCAGTACTTGGGTGCTGGAGCACCTGGCAGGTACCAAGTGCACCAACGGCCACATATAAATTCTGTGGGTAACACTACCACACACTTTGGGGTGGGATCAGCTCTGTGGATACCGGGTGGTTGGGTGCCCAGGGTATCTCAATACTTTGGGGGGAAACCCCACCAGGGTATGGACAAGGTGTTTGGACAGTGGGGCACTGTGTAGGGGTACGGCTGTGCGAGGCCTATATGAAATGCGTTATTGTGTTATCAGTATATTTGTGTTCAGTAAACCTGTTATTATATACTGTGTGTGTATTTATTGTATTGTGTCCTGTGAAGGGGTTATCCAGCGTTGCTAGGATACATGACAGGTGGAGGCCCTGTCACCAGAAAGAATCAGGTACACCCCAGGCTCCCTACTGCGGAGGATCAGGCCTCCTGTGAACCTATCAGGTAACGCACAACTCGTAGTCACCCTAGACAGGGGGGAAAGGGGGCTACAATTATATTGCAAGTCTTAATAAAACCTAATTTCTACAATACTTAATAGAATAGAATAGATACATGAATAATGAAGATATATTCCTTTTTTTTTATTCTCTATCTTTCCAATAATCACATGTACAGTTCTTTAATGGGATAAATTGTTTACGGAGGAAACGTCAACAGAGCAACTGTTCCTACATATGTGTGAACAACCCAAACGGGAATTCCCATAAGGGAAAGGACCGGTGCACTGCTTCTCCCAAAGAAAAAGTGTGGGATGTACTGTGTATATCAGAACTTTTTTGTCCATGTGTAACCATGTGTACTGCTGACAGTAAGGCCTGGTAAGTTATGGTCATGCCAGCAGTAATTATGGAGGTTTGCCCTCACACCCTGGTGAGGTGCCCTATGTATGGATGGGAGTGGCCACAGGCTCTGACTCCATGGTTAGTGATGTCAGAGTTGTGCCAGCCCCCAGAGGATACATAAGGCACAGCACTGATCAAAAGTTAGTGGTTGCTAAGCTGTTGGAGGATTAGGTAATAGACCTGGAAGGAGTAAAGAGTGATTCTGTACTAAGTTGCCAATAATGAGACTGTGACCAGGGACCTGGCACAGGTGAAGTATCCCTGCGGGGATAGGGAATCCCTACATCAGGAGGACATTACCTTTCAAAGGGAAGTACGGTGAACAATGGAGGGCTAAATATACCCCATTGTGGAGGGCAGCTGGCCCACCATATCAATAAAGATGATCCTGATTAAAGACGCTCTCGTGTGCAAGTGTGGAGTTATTGCACAGAGAGGGGCACCACAGAGGAGTTCCTCACCAGGACCATCTCCGAGTGACTGAAGGGATCCTGATGAGGTGGAGGCGCTGCACTGGATCTAGGTAGGACTCAAGCACACTACCTCAGCTGCCTGTCTGGGTTGGCAATCCCCAATACAACATCGTGCGGGAGACTCAGGAGTCCTATTGCCAACAGGTGCACCACCAGACATCACACTGTAATGGGGACTGGTTAGACCACAGGGGCCAATATGAGATTGGGTGGGTCAGGCCAGTCCATACCATTGGCGATACCATTGTCCAGTGGTACGGGACAATCTAACCAAAGCGAACGGGTCGGAACCCCGCCCATGGCCATGGCCTAGATAATACCCTTGCCCCAGTCACCTGTTCCCGGGGATCCTCGTCCAGCTTGGGGGTTTCGGAAGGGTCCTTGGGGGCTGGAGGGAACCGGACTGGGGAGAGACTGAGCAATTTTGCCTCCGAAGGAAGTTCACGAGGAGGGGGACAATTGGGACAGGTATCCAAGTCCCGGTGGGTACCGGAAGAGGCGGATGTACCTCATATGGAGGCACCAAAACATGAGAGATGGTCCAGGCCCCGTTCCGCAGGGACCTCTGGGGTATGCTCCTGGGGGGGTACCGATGAAGGAGACTCTCAAGAGTCTGGGCCCGAGAAGCCTAGGGAGACCCGGTGGTGGGCGCCCTTATTTGAGGGGTACGTGGGGTGGATGGACCGCACGCGGTTCTTGTTAGAGAAAGACGACATCGTAGATTATTGGTGGGCTAAAGGGGAGTTCACGCCCGCCGAGAGGAAAAAGGAGATGCAATTCAGGTGGTTCATGATAGGCAGAAATGAAATAGAACCCATGGGCCCTGACACATTGTCAGACCCCGTAGACCCCGATGAGCCCCTATCATGGGTGTTACCAGGGAGAGCAGGGAACGCCAACCTGACTAGGAGTAGTAGGGCTGAAAGGGCGATCACTGCCAAATACAAGTACTCCCATGGGTTGGAGTATCCGTACGTCCCAGAACCCCTCATGCAGGAGATTGAGGATAACTGAGACCAGTGGTTAAGGGAGACCATAGAGGAATACATGGTCAACAAGGGGGGTGCCATTACTGGTAGTAAGTCAGAAGAAAGGATCGAGCGCCTGATAAGGGTTTGGAGTATTGGGAGAAGTGTATACAAACACAAGGTAGTATACAGGCCTGATAGGGGGTTGCCGCATAGCTATCATGTAACTGTTCTGGACATGGGGGGTCGGGAGGTGAAGAAACCTGATCCACGGCACTACTATTAGGAGGTACTGGTTAGCATTGCGCAGGCTAGTGGCTGCTGGTCAGGGCTTGTCTGGCTCCTTGTTACTGTGAAATATTTGTTTACTAATTATGTGTGCATATTTCCATTTTACAGTGCTTCCTGACGAAAGGTGTTCAAATTTAGGTCCCAGCCGGGGACCGTGGGATTCACCAGGGGGAGAATGTAACCATGCTGTAAAATGGCTGCAGTCATCTCTCCTGCTGACAGTAAGGCCTGGTAAGTTATGGGCATGCCAGCAGTAATTATGGAGGTTTGCCCTCACACCCTGGTGAGGTGCCCTATGTATGGATGGGAGTGGCCACAGGCTCTGTTTCCATGGTTAGTGATGTCAGAGTTGTGCCAGCCCCCAGAGGATACATAAGGCACAGCACTGATCAAAAGTTAGTGGTTGCTAAGCTGTTGGAGGATTAGGTAATAGACCTGGAAGGAGTAAAGAGTGATTTTGTACTAAGTTGCCAATAATGAGACTGTGACCAGGGACCTGGCACAGGTGAAGTATCCCTGCGGGGATGGGGAATCCCTACATCAGGAGGACATTACCTTTCAAAGGGAAGTACGGTGAACAATGGAGGGCTAAATATACCCCATTGTGGAGGGCAGCTGGCCCACCGTATCAATAAAGATGATCCTGATTAAAGACGCTCTCGTGTGCAAGTGTGGAGTTATTGCACAGAGAGGGGCACCACAGAGGAGTTCCTCACCAGGACCATCCCCGAGTGACCGAAGGGATCCTGATGAGGTGGAGGCGCTGCACTGGATCTAGGTAGAACTCAAGCACACTGCCTCAGCTGCCTGTCTGGGTTGGCAATCCCCAATACAACATCGTGCGGGAGACTCAGGAGTCCTGTTGCCAACAGGTGCACCACCAGACATCACACTGTAATGGGGACTGGTTAGACCACAGGGGCCAATATGAGATTGGGTGGGTCAGGCCAGTCCAGAAAATCCGTTACACATGTTTTTATAAATAAACCCTTTTGATTATTACATCCCACACTTTTTCTTTGTGAGAAGCAGTGCATCAGTCCTTTCCCTTATGGGAATTCCCGTTTGGGTTGTTCACACATCATGCTGATTACCTGGGAGCACGCCGAGATAGGAGATTGCCTATATGCATTCATTTACTAGTTCCGGCAAGCGGTGACGTCAGGCTGGTAACGGAGAGACACCAGGAGTCCCCTCTTACCGGTCACATGCAGAGTTACCGGATCGCGGAGCCTACGGACCCTCACTAGCGGTGATACAGTACAGCGTGGGGGTCTACACATTGCCCTGCAGTTCGACATCATTGTGCCAAGAATATCGTGCCAGTCGATGAATGCGCCTTGAAGGAGGACACGCAAAGCTACTGACCGATGGACCAAGAGGACCGATTACAGCAACTATCGGGCACCCGCCTGTTACTCTCATCAAGCCGTGAGTAATGTGACTCATTTGAGTCTTATAATGTTTTACCACGGAGTGAGAGATATTTTCTCCGATCCACAAAGAGACTTGTGAGGCACACTATATTGAGCACCGGATTTGGGAGCAATGTCTGTTCCAGTGTTCTGTTCCTACATATGGACGCACTAAGAAAAATTCTGTCTAATTGCATCTCTTTTTTACGCCAAGAAAATCTATTCAGTCAATTTAGACACATTTATGGTGCACAAAAGTGACATCCGTTTATAGTTGAATACAACATATTTATATATGTGCGCCACAGACAACATCCAAACATTGCCTCTATGGGAACTTCACCGCCTAGTATCATGTTATTCTTTGTGAAACACCATTGAGGCACACCCCACAGCAGAAAGATTGTTTTTATTCTTTGACATAGGGAGATTCACTAACTTTCTTTTCTTAGGTGCTACGGTTTTACTACAACATCACTTGCAGCAACACTTTATACATTCGCCCCCAAAATTTATTTTTCGATAGTGCAAAGGTCTAGTAGCCATATTGATTCTGGAAGAATGTAGATTTGTCAACAGTTCTGGTACAGTGGACAAATCAGGTCGTTTTTCACAGATGAAACTTCACATTCTACTGGGAGAAAATACCTGTGAGGTTTAGAAAGGCTTGTGCAAAATAATTTCATCCACGAGCTACTGTCATTCCCTTAAAAGGTATGATAATCTAAAACAAATCTTACTCGGCATAAAAAACAAGAAGCGTAATGCCTCTTACAAAGGAATGGGCTTCTCTTTACAACTAAAAGCAAAAATGCTTTTTAGTGTTTCCCTGATGTGTGTAATTTAAGGTAGATTTGCTTTTACCTGTTTTATGGATATATTTAATAAGCCTGGAGTCATATTGTGACTAAGGCCCATATTCACTAAAGGATGCTAATGAATGGGAGTTAAGATGTGCTAAAGCTAAGCACCATTTAGTGAATAAGGGGCTGAAACTCTAATATGAATGGGATTTTTTGGTCAAAGTCAGTGCAATCTGTCATTTCGAAGCATATTAAATAAGCCCCTTGGATCCGGATACATCAAACTCCAGTAAAGTGGAGTTAATATCACAAAAAAAAAAAACAGCATTATTACACCAATTATTAGATGGCAATAATAATTTACCAGGTGCGATATTTGGGTCAAACTCATGATGTGGGAATGAACACAGCCATTAATAATGCGTTAATAGCCCCTCATCAGAATAATATTTATATCAAAGGCTTTTGTAATATCTATTATTACAGAAGTCTATGATCAAAATAATATTAACCTGTGTGATTCCTGTGGTTACCAAGGTATACCACAGGCACCAAAGGGGTTAATATATTTTTAGAAATACACAACCTTACCCCATTGGCCATGCCATGCAATGCTTTATTAGCCACTATGGTAACCAAGGGGTTAACCCCTTCCGTCACACTCCTGGGAGACTCTACCCCCCTCTCAGGGGCAATTACAAATGCAAAATCCATCCAAAATAATCCATGCCCGATTCTTTACCATGGATTGCCAATGTGGGTATCTAGGCCCCATTGAGAGGGCCTAGGTAGCCACAGTGACAATCAATGGCTTATGGTTTAAATTTATTTTCAAATGATTTTTGATGTTCTGCTACTTTTTTTAGACTTTTATTTTTTTTTGTTAATACTTGTGAAATATGGACTGGAGGGGTTCATGGAGAGTGGAATCCATTTTGTTTTACAGGAATCCATTTTATCTTTTGTTTCTCCTTGTCTTGTCTGTTTATGTCAGTATGTGTGTTGTCGCAAGAAGTAACTTTGCTCCAGCGGCGGGGCAGGGGAAGGGGGGGGGGGGATATGAACTTGTTGCTGCTCAAGCACTCAAGAAAGTTGTGGGTAGCTATATTCTCTGTAAAACCAGTCTAGGCTTGATGAAATGACCTGTAGAGCCAGTCTAGGATAGAAAAAATGACCTGTAACTTGATTGGCTTAGAAGAGGAATATACCTTGTGCACAGTGAATGCTTGAGTGATGTCATTAGAATCTGCCTAGCAACCAATGTTAGCCTATGTGTAACAGTGTTTTCCCAGGGCCCTTCTGATCCTGACCCCTATGTGAGAAACTGCCCCCCCCCGTCACATGTCATGTTATGTGGTGCACCTGCTGGCTCACAGGACTCCTGAGTCTCCCGCTCGATGGTAGTGGGGATTTCACCATGACAGGCGTGTGAGGTAGTGCTGAGTTCTACTCACAGTTGGTACAGCGCCTCCATCCCTTCTAGATCCCCACAATAGCAGGGAGGAGTCTCTGGAAGAGAACTCCTGGGTGCATCTTCTTCCTGATTAACTCCAGTCTCAGGCAAGAAGGGTCTTTGAATCAAGGGCATCTTTATTGACATCTCCATAGGCAGACTGCCCATCATAGCGGCCGGTACTTAGCCGCACATCAGCATACACTGGCGACACACTTTATTCGAGCTCGGCTAGTCCCACGAATTCGGGTATACCCGGGTGTATTGAGGTTTGTGACTGTTTTCTGCCCGAGTGCATTGAGGTATTTTCCAAGCAGGGATTGAAGCATTTTATTCCCGCTGGCTGCAATACTGCACAGTATATATATATATACTGCATTACAATTCATGGATTTATGCCATCTGGTAGACACGCGAAGCATTGCAGCCTATTAAATCCTAATCATTATCATTTAACAGATCAGCCGCCCGTCAGCCAGGCATGAACCCAGGCTGGGAAGGCAAACACAACGGGGCTTGTCAGAGGTGAGGAGCGGCGCATTCCAGGTATCTGCCAGGTACATACTGGGTATTTGCTCGAATAAAGTGTGTCGGTGCAGTAGTTGCACACCTCAAGGAAGTTCCCTCCTGACTCTGTAATAGAGACAGGGATATCTCTGCCACCTCTCCCCTAAGGGAGGGCCACCATCTGTGCCAGAGCCCGGACACAGTGTGGGGTCAGCTTGTCACTCTGCCACTACTGATACTTGAGCTGCATAGACTCACAGCTCTTGCACCAGAAACTTGCACTGTCTGGATCTGATCTCAACCACCTAACTTTAGGAAGTGATGCGTATTATATAGCTCCAGAGAACCCACCCCTATGTCACTGTTAGTGGACACAGGGCATGCTGTCACTTCCTTTGCTACATATTACACCTCACAAGGGGGTGAGGCCAATCCTCATGATAACTTCTGGCAAACCTGCCCTCTTAACAGGAATTACTGCACAAAAGGAGAGAGGCATATAACTCCAAAATTACACAGGGCTACAATCTCCCTCTGGTGGAATCCAACGTCCCCGCTTGGGCCTAAATTTGCGGAACCTTCCTTCATATGGGCAACTGCAAAATACACAAAAACAATAATATCAATACAGGAATACATTTTCCCACACTGTACATAATTACTGCACCCAGAATTACATTTAATAGATCACTCCCTAGGAGAATCTAAACATCAGTAATAATGTCTGGGGTCAGGCTTCTTTACCTCCCTCCCATTAGCATCAAGCACCGTTATCCTATAGGATCTAGGGGGCCCATTTTCTGGTCGGTATTCCATCTTGTGCATATAGATGTTGCGCCCAACACTCCATATTCTCATTAAGTAGCATATCCTAGACTCGGTTCTATGCTCAGAATGACTAGACTTGCCTTTGAGGTAGTCCTTCACTGCCTCCCTCAACCATGTATCTCTATTGTTCTCTACCTCTTGCATCGGGGGTTCTGGAACATAGGGTACTCAAAACCATGCGACTGCTTATAGGGCGCAACTATGGCCCTCTCAGCCCTGCTGATTCTAATCAACTTCTTATTTCCTGCTTTGCAGGGCAGGATCCAAGACAGGGGCTCGTCAGTGTCAGTTACATCATACAGGATAGAGGATCCCGGGGTATGACTATTCCCTGCTGTATATCATGCCACCGTCTAAGTAGTTCTTCCTGGCGTTCCTCAGCTGAGTACTCGCCCACATCCCACCAGTGGTCAACCACATCTCCCCTCATTAATACAAACCGGGTGCGGTCTAACCACTCCGAATATCCCTCATACATGGGAGCCCACCATTAAGTGCTATGCTCCACAGACTGCTCCTTCACTGCCAAGGCAGTCTCACTCTCCTCAGTCTCTCCCCCAGAAGAGACACCTGAAGTATTAGTGGACCTAGTGTTACGCTGTGCTCACCACGGACAAGGAGGGACCCCAAAACTGAGGTGAGATGGGTAACAAACTGCACCCACAGCTACGGGGACACGCCTGGAAAGTGGAAAATAGGCCTGTGGAACCTTCTGCGAGTATAAGATAAAGTAAGATACTCGCCAGATGAGAAGGGAGATTCCAGAAGATAGGTGGTACCAAGAGCCTGGGGTCCAGAGCCGGGAGGTAGGTCGGAATCCGCAAACCGAGGTAAAGGGGTCGGGGTGTCCAGAAGGTCAGGATACAGACCAGGGGTGTCCAGGAGGTCAGGATACAGACCAGGGGTGTCCAGGAGGTCAGGATACAGACCAGGGGTAGAAGACCAGAGCGGATCCACAGCCAGGCCAGTTCGGTACGCAAGGGATCACTAAGGAGACAAAAAGAGACAGGAACTGAGGCAGGCACGACCGTGGTTAACACAGGTCATACAAAGCTATGCTCAGCCAAAGAATGAATGGCTGAGCAAGGTATAAGTAGGAGGAAGGACCAATAGGGAGAGGGGGAGTAACGAGGGAGCGGCCCCAGGGAAGATGGAGATTGGAAGGGAGGAACTTACCACAGCTGCGCTGGATATGCAGCTTGTGAGCGGTGCACGCGGCCTCAGCTGGGGGCGGGAACTCCCCCTGAGGGAGGACGTAAACATCCTCGGCCGTGCGCGCACATGCGCGAGTTCAGTAGCCACCGCGGGGAGCGGAGGGGAAGGAAGATCCCGCCCGCGGCGGCGAAGGGGGAGAGCCGGAGCGCAGGTAAGTGAGGTCGCGGGAGGAACCCCCTTAGGGAGAGGTGTTCCCCCGGACCTCACACCTAGAGGCCGACCCATATCGCTTAGGCCTTCCCCTTCCAAAATTATTATAGACGGCAGGGTTCATTTTCGGGGATGTCCTAGCAGAAATCATTTCCTTCCCCGACACCTCATCAGATGTGAAACATTCACCCCAGTCCATGGCCAACCCAGGCCGTTCCTCCGACGTGTCCCTTGACTCCCCAGACCACCCTTGGCTTGATTGGGACCCCGAGGAAGACGTGACACGGGCAGGGACAAGGGCAGTGGCCTTGGGCAAAGGGAAGGGGGAAGTGTTCTTACGCTTTAGGATTATGATCTGCAATTTGGCGAAGCCGTGGCCCTTGGCAACGTTGGGTAGATCAGGCTCACCCGTCTTCCTACTTCCCCGACTCTTTACTGCTCGCCGGTATCTGTCCATATCTTCCTTGGACAGACTGGTGCTGATCATCGGCGGCGACGGTTGCTTCCGGTCGGCTCCGCTGTGACCACCGGAAGTGACGTCGTCATTCTCGCGGGATGAGGCACCATCTTGGGTGGGGTCCCCCACCGGAACTTCTTCCTCCATTTTGACGTCCAGCGTTGGATACTCTAGGTCGCTCCTTAGCTCCGCTTGAGCCTTGGTCGGACCTTTCTCCTTGGCCGCCTCCATCGGAGCCTGTGGGAGGTCAGAGGGTATCTCACCACTCCACTGGCTTGCGATGAGGTCCTCTTCCAACACGCTGGGGGTCACCACGGCCGTGGGACTCTTCCGCAGCTCCGGCCACACCAGCGCATGCTGTCGGGGAATCTTGATGCTCAGCTCCTCGAGACCACCGGTAAGTATCTGTTCTTGACTTTCAGCACCGCTGTAGTGGCCCGCCGGTAGGCGCATCACCACCGACATAGGACTTCCCTGCTCATCGTCCGACGAGGCGGACTCCGATGCCGGTAAGGGTACCTCCGCAGGGGACCGACAGCGAGGTTCCAGGTTCTCGCTGCGGTTGCAGGCCCCAGTTCCATTCTTTTCAGGTACCGTCATTAGCAGCGATCCCCATTCTCCGGGCTCTACCTCTTTTTGCTTTACTCTGGGCGAGGCTCCAGCCGTCAGCATGGCTGTATCTCCTCCCGCCTCCGTGGCGTGCCCAGGCTCAAATGGCTCCAAGGCCCACAAATAATGGATGCCACACTGGGGGCATCTTGCAGTGGTGCTGGCTTCTCCGCCCGGCAGCCGGCACTGCATACACAAGCACCGCAGTACCTCTCTTCCACCCGCCTTCACCACCAGGAAGCCTCCTGGCAGTTGGTAGGGGTGTATCTCGATAGTGTCCATGATACAATTGGTAGAGGTGCTTGGCAAGGGAGACACACGGCACAGCAGTCTCTCTTGTTCACCAGCTCATCGCAACTGAGGGACAGGAAGCGCACATCCAGCTCCTCCCTCAGTCAGCTCAGTTCTCCATTGGCAGATGCAAGGACCCCTCCCTCTGGTGGAGATTCGAGTAGGGACCCACAGCTGCACATCATGACCCAGAATCGGCCCTGAGCCTGTCACAGTCAGGAGGGCGCGGCCACAGCTTTCGCGCCACTTCCCCCATCAGGGTGGGATTCTTTCTTTCGCGCCTCTCCCGGCCATCTTCTTGCAAGATCACTGTTTGCACACAGCCCACGCGGTCTCCCAGGTAAGCAGGAGCCGCCATTTTGGATCATGCTGCAATCCACATTAGCAGCAGGGGTGACTTGTAAAGTGATCACCGTCTGGCAATCAGATACTCCATCATTCTCGCACGTAATCACAATGTCCTCACAGCTATCCGCCAGGGTTGCACCCCGGGCATTTAAGCAGGACAAAAACGGCGCGGCCACAGCCTTGGCGCCACTCCACAGTAAACTAGCAAAAGTAATTTCTGTCCCTGGTACCTCCATGGTACACACACCACGTGCGCTTTCTCCATCAGGCGCGAGCCGCCATCTTGGACTCTCTGCACCGCGCGGGACATCATTACTTGCCGCCATCTTTACACTTCGATTTCACTCACTCATGGTGCTTTTCTCTGCTGGGCAGCCACTATTTCGATGCAATAAAGTATGCCAGTGCACCTCTACATGTATCCAGGGTTGCCACCTTCGACTGACGGCCAACCCAGAGATTTTTATTTTATTTTAAATGACACTGTTGCCATGACAACGGCACGCCACGCAACGTCACGCGGCGTCATTTTGCCATGACAACGTGGCACCGCATCACGTCATGACATGTGGCATCTCATTGTCATGGCAACGGGAATCACGTAATGCTGTTACGTCACGTGACGTTCCCGTTGGCATGGCAACGCAGCGCCATTTTACGCCGCGCAGCCTTATTGACAGTAGTTGTAGGGGGAGATGCCGAAGACATTGCTGTTGCAGGTACGGTTGCTGCGTTAATGGTACATGGAATTGTAAATTACCTTATGTCATTTCTATTATTTATAACCAACGCTGATGACAATCTCACAAAACATCTTGAATCACTAGTGGCGGTAGCAGCAGCAGCAAGTTGCATACACACACATATACATTGTGTGTGTGTGTGTATATACAGACACACACACACACAAACACACACACACATATATATATACACACACACACACACACGCACATATATATATATATATATATATATATATATATATACATACACACACACACACACACACACATATATATATATATACACACACACACACACACATATATATACACACACACACACACACACACACATATATATATATACACACACACACACACAAACACACACATATATATACACACACACAATATAAATATATATAAATATATATTTAGATACATCCCAGTGCACCTTAGTAATAAATAAACAGACTTGAAGCAGGGGAACAGGCACTTGAAGCAGCAGCCCGAGCAGGAGGAGGAGGAGCCAGAGAGGACGGAGTGACAGTGGGATTCAGTGAGCACTGAGCAGCGTGGCATCGCAATCCAGGGCAGGGACCGGTGAGTGACCTGTCGCTAGCTGCAGTGGAGACAAAGAAAGTCAAGGAAGACTTGACTTCCGAATTGGGGGTACTTGGGAGCGCTCGTGTGTGTGTGCGCACGCAGCACGCTCCACCACAACCATCCAATCCTCTGCCGCCCGGCTCCTGTCATTGACGTCAGCGCACTACTGCTCACTGCCGTCCAGACCACCCGCCCACCCGGAGATTTCAGGGACAAACCCGTAGCCCGGAGAAAGGGATGCCAAACCCGAAGTCTCCGGGTGAAACCCGGAGAGGTGGCAACCCCGCATGTATCTCATGTGTCTCACTCATGTATGCACTACCTCAGGCTAGGCTAACTCTCTCTCTGTATGCTGTACACGCTATTCTCCAGTATGTGCTCTGTAGTAAGTAGTCTGCTACTGGCTAGAGTACTCTGGCTTCTCCATGCAGTACTTAGGGCATCACCTACTGTTGGCTACACCTAGCGCAGACCCTCCCAGGAGTTCCTGACCCACGTTAAACAGGCTACCCCCTAAGGCATCCTACGACTAGAACACAGCTATAGCCCTGTCTCCAGATCTACCTTACTCACTTCAGGCCCTAGGGTGTGCTTTGTGAGTGAACATGGTACTCCTGTACTCCTGACTACCCCTAGGCTTCCTTCCATTCCGCAGCACATCACTGGTAGCATACATTCCCTGTTTCCTAGTCAGCCTAGCAAAAACCTGTCCTGATGATCTCAGCAGCGCCTCTAATTGTAACGGTGTTTTCCCAGGGCCCTTCTAATCCTGACCCCTATGTGAGAAACTGCCCCCCCGTTACATGTCATGTTATGTGGTGCTGTAAAAGGGGTTAAGGCTGCACTCCACAAAAAAGAAAATGCATACAATTTACCGGTGCTGCTGGTTCAAGGAAGTACCTGCCATAAACTCCAAAGTACACTGAGGAAAAGAAGGGATCCAGCGCTCCACGGATTTCTGAATAAGAAAGATTTATTGTGCCACACAACGTTTCGACCTTATGGTCTTTATCAAGTGACTAGGCATCCATAAGTCAGGATCTACCCAGTATATATATATCCATGACCATTACCCATATACAGGTGAATAACAAGTGAATAACAAGTGAACATTACCCCCAGCTGACCCCAATTCGCCTCCCCTGATCAGTCCTTTGCTCATACAGTGTCCATACAATGCTCAAACAGTTCGTGAATGTCTACTTCCGGTTTTCTCTTCCTCTTCCGTTTTTTGCGTTCCAGTGACGTCATCACTTGCGTTCCAGCGTCGTCTCCCTCTCTCCATTGGTCAGGTCTGACGTCAGTCACCTCAGTCTGATTGGTTATCCTCTTTTCCTCATCCTGTAGGTAGTGATTCTTCATCCACATGTTCTTTCTTCTTTCTTTGTGCTGCGCTGCAGTTTTAAAAGATTCTGCTTAGTACATCTGTCGTCCTGGTTCTGTTGCTGCAATCTTTTTCATAGTAAAAACCTGTATAGTGAGCATATTTCCATGAGTATCAGTTAAATGTCTGTACTTATTCTTTATGGAAAAAATCATTGTATGTGATCAGGGGTGGTAACTTTTAGTGTTTAAAAGTGCCACAAAGATGTAAGTTTTAAAACAAACTTATGAAGTGCCTGCCAATCTGTTCTGTAACTTACTCACTTTTAGGGTTCCACCAACAGCAGCCATGCCACCTAAGAAACATTCTATCTCCTATTAAGAAAGCAATGATATATAGTCATTGAGCCCTTTTGGATATACTGTATCTAATGTGTAAGTCCAGTATGATTCACGCTGTAATAAAGATGTCTTTATATCAGTGCCCGTGGCCTTTCTTTTTATGTGTTCAATCCCCATTAAACGCAGGGAAGAAACTGGGTGTTTGAACTCTACACAATGATCAATAAAAACAGTATTCTCAGATTTATTGCTAATTCTGCTTTTGTGTTCAATAAATCTTGTTTTTAGACTCCTACTGGTTTTACCCACATATAAAAGTCCACAAGGGCATTTGATAATATATATGACTTGTGTGGTGGTACAGGTGATCCGTTTCTTAATTTAAAATTTTGCACCACTTCTTGGGTGACAAAATGAATCACCTGTCATCAGGCTATTACATACTGAACAATTAAAACACTTAAAACAGCCTGGTTTAGGGTCACTGAGAAAGTGTGTTCATATATAGTGTTCTTGTCGGTCTGATTTAATAAGAATATCCTTGATATTTTCTCCTCTCTGGTAGGCAAATCTAGGTGTTTCTTTACATATTTGACCTAATATCAGATCTGCTTGTAAGATTTTCCAGTGTCTTAGTATTGTTTGTTTTACAAATCTACTTGCGGTTGTATATTTGCTGACAAAGGTAATTTTTTCTTCTTCATTTTCTGATGATCTTATGTTATCTAGTGGTTCTTTTTCTAATGATTTCTCCACTACCGATGCCTTATGTCCTCTTTCAATAAACCTTGTTTTTATCTCATCCAAGGTTCTGACCAAATGTGAGGGTCTGTCAACTATCTTTCCCGCCCTTATTTTTTGTGAATAAGGTAACATTCTTTTCAATGGGTCTGGGTGAAAGCTTGACCCATGTAGTGTGGAATTTCTATCCGTAGGTTTTCTGAATAGATCTGCATGCAGTTTGTGTTCTTTGTATGTGACCAAAACATCTAAGTAAGCTATCTCTGACTTACTCCAATTTTTTGTAAACTTTACAGGCGTTGGTAGCTCTGCTAAGTAAGTAAAAAATTCAATAAGCTCATTCTCTGTTCCCCCCCAGATAAAAAAGAGGTCGTCTATGTAGCGACAATAGAAGAGCATCTTGTTAAAAAATTGTGTGTTATAGATGTATTGTTCCTCAAAGTTTGTCATATATAAATTCGCATATGACGGTGCTACATTGCTACCCATGGCGGTACCTGTTGTTTGCAAGTAGAAGTTTGTCTCAAATTTAAAATAATTCTTATGTAAGATAAAATGTAGTAGGACCATGATATAGTCAGTTGGTGGATCTTTTTAGTGATATGTTTCTAATTTTTCTCTGACCACATTTAAGCCTTCTGTGTGAGGGATGATGGTATAGAGACTCGTGACGTTCATGGTCACCAAAATTATGTCTCTATCATTTAATTCTGTAGATTTTATTTAGAAAATCAAATGTGTCTCTGATATAAGATCTTCCCTTTACTACTATTGGCTGTAGAAATGTATCTACAAACATCGACAATGGTTGGTTTATTGAATTTGTAGCCGATATTATCGGTCTACCTGGGGGATTATGAAGACTCTTGTGTATCTTTGGTAAAAGATATAACACTGGACGGCGTGGGTGTTCCATTGTTAAAAATTCAATCTCTTTTTCTGTAAGCCTTGTGTTACCTAGGCCCAGTTCTAAAATTTGTTTTATTTCCTCTTGATATGAGAACGTGGGGTCATGTGTTAACTTAGTGTAGCAGTTAGTATCTGCTAGTTGTCTGTTGGCTTCTGTCCTATATTGTGTATAGTTTTGTAGAACTAGTGCCCCTCCCTTGTCAGCTCTCTTTAAATTAATGTTTGGATTATCTGCCAGTTGTTTTAAACACTTTTTTTTACTAATATTAAGGTTGTAATGTGCATGGTGCTTTTTCTTAAAATATGCATTTACATCATATTTTACCAAGTTCATATAGGCTTGTACTGCTGAGTTCTTAACAGGAGGTACAAAATTAGATTTAAGCTTACATACCGTTTCTTTGTCAAACCTTGTGCGGCTATATCATATAACTGCTTTCTTAATAGGAGATAGAATGTTTCTTAGGTGGCATGGCTGCTGTTGGTGGAAAGCCTAAAAGTGAGTAAGTTACAGAATAGATTGGCAGGCACTTCATAAGTTTTTTATTAAATGTTGTTTTAAAACTTATATCTTTGTGGCACTTTTAAACACTAAAAGTCACCACCCCTGATCACATACAATGATTTTTTCCATAAAGAATAAGTACAGACATTTAACTGATACTCATGGAAATATGCTCACTATACAGGTTTTTATTACGAAAAAGATTGCAGCAACAGAACCAGGACGACAGATGTACTAAGCAGAATCTTTTAAAACTGCAGCGCAGCACAAAGAAAGAAGAAAGAACGTGTGGATGAAGAATCACTACCTACAGGATGAGGAAAAGAGGATTACCAATCAGACTGAGGTGACTGACGTCAGACCTGACCAATGGAGAGAGGGAGATGACGCTGGAACGCAAGTGATGACGTCACTGGAACGCAAAAACCGGAAGAGGAAGAGAAAACCGGAAGTAGACATTCACGAACTGTTTGAGCATTGTATGGACACTGTATGAGCAAAGGACTGATCAGGGGAGGCGAATTGGGGTCAGCTGGGGGTAATGTTCACTTGTTTTTTTCACTTGTTATTCACTTGTTATTCACCTGTATATGGGTAATGGTCATGGATATATATACTGGGTAGATCCTGACTTATGTATGCCTAGTCACTTGATAAAGACCATAAGGTCGAAACGTTGTGTGGCACAATAAATCTTTCTTATGTTCAGCCACCTGCTGGCTCACAGGACTCCTGAGTCTCCCGCTCGATGGTAGTGGGGATTTCACCATGACAGGCGTGTGAAGTAGTGCTGAGTTCTACTCACAGTTGGTACAGCGCCTCCATCCCTTCCAGATCCCCACAATAGCAGGGAGGAGTCTCTGGAAGAGAACTCCTGGGTGCATCTTCTTCCTGATTAACTCCAGTTTCAGGCAAGAAGGGTCTTTGAATCAAGGGCATCTTTATTGACATCTCCATAGGCAGACTGCCCATCATAGCGGCCGGTACTTAGCCGCACATCAGCATAGTTGCACACCTCAAGGAAGTTCCCTCCTGACTCTGTAATAGAGACAGGGATATCTCTGCCACCTCTCCCCTAAGGGAGGGCCACCATCTGTGCCAGAGCCCTGACACAGTGTGGGGTCAGCTTGTCACTCTGCCACTACTGATACTTGAGCTGCACAGACTCACAGCTCTTGCACCAGAAACTTGCACTGTCTGGATCTGATCTCAACCACCTAACTTTAGGAAGTGTTGCGTATTATATAGCTCCAGAGAACCCACCCCTATGTCACTGTTAGTGAACACAGGGCATGCTGTCACTTCCTTTGCTACATATTACACCTCACAAGGGGGTGAGGCCAATCCTCATGATAACTTCTGGCAAACCTGCCCTCTTAACAGGAATTACTGCACAAAAGGAGAGAGGCATGTAACTCCAAAATTACACAGGGCTCCATATGTATAAGAGCTCTGTGAGGATTGCTTTTAGTTAGAGTCTCACTGACTTTCCCTTGCTGAATACAAGTATTGTGGATCAATAAATTACTGAATCTATCAAACCTGTGTTGGCTCTTGGCTCAAAAGCATGATTAGCCACTTTTGGCTAATAGGGATATTGAGCATTTGTTTAGAGGGTGTAGGGTAGGTTTGTTGGGGCCTATGTATATAATGGCCAATATATTACAAATTATATACATAGAAAAGATAGGTCTAACTGTCTTGCTGTATTAATCCTGTTCCAGTTAATAACGGAAAATGATGAATATGTTAATTATAAAAAACATTGGTATTTGGCCTCTTTTTATCGGATCAGATATTTCTTATGGATCCAATAAAAAGTGTGGTTTTTTTTTTGCGGTGCAACGTTGAAGTATTGCACGATAAAAATAACATATAACTAAGCTCTTATTTATTAGGGCAATAAGACCTTTCTTCTGCAGAAAGTATGCAGTTCCTTCCTGAGATTTGTTTTTTTCTAGACAGTCTCTTAAGTCTCTTGACCGACTTCAGCAGATGATATTTCCCGTAATATCCAAAAAGGTACAGTAAGAAAATGCTAAATAAATTGGACTTTTCTGCCTGAGTAACCTTAGACAGTTACCTTCCATCAGCTTATGTTACCTTGAAGAAGATCTATACTCCAATCGGGTTGGAATACCTTATCTTACACGTGACCTCATGTTGTTATACCTGAAGATAGAATGATCACTTTTGTATTCGGACAACTGTGGGGTATAAATGTTGGCATGTACATAGTGGTGACACAGGCTAGAAGAGATGTTTGAGATTCCCAAGGTGGACAAGTCATTGAAGGGGATTTGGATCAAGTATGTGTGGCCTTGCAAGTTAGTTGTGCTTTACTTGTAGCAGGTTAAACGTATGCTGGAGTTACTTATTTATTTCTAGTTGTTTTAGTTATGTTTGTGATTTAAAGAGCCAGTGTTTTAGATGTAGTTACCCTGTTGGCATTTTGCCATTTAAGTGAGTATGAGGAAATGGTTGAAGAGTGAGGTCACAGTGTATAGGTGGTGAAGGTGGGGGCTATGGAACCAGGAGACGCTGGCAGAACATTCTCTAAGGCTTCTATCCAAACCTGCCTGCTCCAGGGTGTCAGAATATCCCTGAATGTTGACTGTGCTTCCAGGGAGATGCTAAGATGTTTGGGTGATTCGTTGGGTCCAGTGGTTGGAGAACCTGGACCTGGTTTTTGCAATGAGTGAGGAAGTGGGATTTGTGTATGGACAGTCTCCTTTTGACGTAATCAGGAAAACCAGAGTTTTTTTTAATTTTATTGTTTATTTGTTTTCAAAACAGCAAACAAATCAACCAAAAATACAAAAACAATTGTTTCCTTTTGCACAAAACTTTAACTGGGTTCCCAGCACTCATAGGAAAAATTAAGAATAAATGTAACGTCGGTATGCAAAAAATAAATGTATAGTTTAAAGTTAAGTTCTAGTTTAAGTTATAAAGTCATGACAGAGAACATTAAGAAATGCAATGAACGTTCAATGCCAGTATATGTACACAGAGGGTATAATACTTGCTAATAAAGTTATAGCAGAGAACACAGAGAGATACACAGTGAACGCAGTCACAGTATATGCATATAGAGAAGGATACAAATTACACAAAGCACAATAAATGAGTGCATATACAGGTCCAAACTGGAACCCCTGTACAACAGGGGAAAACTACACAAAAATACCAATGAATAAAAAAAGGAGAGGAAAGGGTGAAAGCAAGGGGAAAAAGTGCAGAGAAAATCAAGAAGGCCAATGTTTTGGGGGTAAGCCCCTTCTTCTGGCCCATTCCCAGGGACCAGGTCTATATATTTCCCTTGAGACCCTCAAATAGAATCTTCTTTATGAGAAAAAACAGATATAAAATGGGTGCAGTTCCAATGAAGTGAACCAACTGCAAAATATCAGGCCTGTGTAATGGCCCAAGACACAGACAAGTCCTTGAGGGCAACAATGTATTACAAAAAGCTCTGCGTCTTGTATGCAGACAGGCTGACTGAGGGCAGAGTAAATGTTCACAATAGCCTTAGAGCTAGACAGATAAGCATCCACAGAGCTCAATACTCCCAAAAAGGGGGTAACATTACGTGACACTGGAACAAGTCTGAATCGCTGTAATTCCAAAGTGATCAGGAGAAAGGAAGGCCTGTTTCCTTATGGTTTAGTCTTTACAGCACCATTAGACCCATTCAGTGATTATCTTGCATCACCTGATATCATGCCTTGAAGCAACCTGTATCACAACTGTCATAGTCGATCATTTTCTCACAGAATCAGGGTGTATGGAGCCCTCGGAGGTAGCATGGAAATCCACCGAAGACAGGAGACTAAAATATGTTAATACTGACAGGATTTATTGTTACACTAAAGAAAAATAAAAGTGAGAAAACAAAATGGAGTCTGCAAAGTGTGCAGAGCTACAAACAAAAGGCTAAGGGTAGCTACTGTAAGGGAACAAACAAGGACAGGGTCAAATAATGCTGAGGGAAACAACAGGACAAATCAAGGTTAGCTACAAGAATTGCAGAGCTACATGCAAAGAGCAATGGTAGCAGTTCTGGGCCTGAACCTGACATCTCTGTGTGCTCCAACAGGTCTACGAGGACTGCAGGAAGGAATCATGTCACACAAGTTCCATCAGCCTATTTAACATAACGGAAACAAAAATTTACTTTACATTAATCCCAACACCTACGCACTAAAGAGAATAGCATTACGATAACCTAGAGTTAAATAATGTAATAATGTAAGAATACATTTCTACAGATGATAAGGTAATGCATATGCAAATAAGATGTAATTACCCGTTAGCGCAGGGAAATAACTTATACAATAATTAGATCACACCTAAACTTGCCATTAATCACAGCCGGACCATGATTATCCTGACATTATTTCAGTTAATAGGCTCTAATGACAAAGGAATATAAGTGTTACCCATACAGTATATATTATTTTGGTATGGTACTTAGCACTTTCCATTTAAATAGTTACCGTATGTCTCAGACCAAGGAATATAATAACAATTATATACCACTCAGAAACACATCAAGAGGTGTATCTGATAACATATAATTTAGGTGTAAACCCTGTTCCTGGGATCTGGGAATATGTATATGAAATGAAGTGAGGGGCCTGTGTTCACCTCCCGGTTTGTGCGTTAACCCGCATACTTTTATCCCAGAGAGGATTTCCTTGATTAAAATGATGGCACTTTGGGGTGCCGCCACCTAGAATGTGCTGGTAATACTGGCATGGTAATCCGGGTTTCCCACTCCCAGGAATATATCTCTTAACTATGATGCCTGTTAATAAGTAGAGATGATTATACAATAATGACATATATATATTAAGCAGTTCACATTTATGTTCAACATTACGACAACCTTAATACAATAATGTGTCAGTGTCTCAGTGTCAGACATTTATTTATACACAGTTAAAGCATTGTAGCTGAAAAATAACATCACCAAACAAAATATAACAAACAATTTCAATAATGTCAATTGATAACTAAACTGCCCTCCCCCCCCCCCAAAAAGTACCTATTTTTAAAGTGAAAGGGACAGGTTGGCTGGGGTCCCTTGTATGTGGCCTCCCATGCTTAGCAACAACTTAAGTCACTTATTGCCTAGGTGGACTAGGGGAAGTAGCAGGAGGAGCAGGAACAATGGGACTGGACATCGTCAGAGAAGCCCCCAAGGTAGCCAGTGAGTCACTTGATACAGATGGTGTACACATTTGACATTGATCGAATGTGCTCAGTTGTTTGATGTACAGCCCAGATAAGCACATTAACCATTCAGCAGCACTAAACTGTTCATCACATTAATTGGATGCTAATGCATCAGTTGGGTCCTGGTGCTAAATGACGGTTGCATTTCCACAAAAGGTTTGCACAGCTCTCGCTGGAACAGTTTTAATCAAAAATGTTATACTAGTGTGCAAGAGCAGGGGGTCTTCGGAGCAGGGCTGAATTGATTTCAGGTCCGGGACCCCCTGCTTCCCAAGCTACAGGCCCCGGTATCGGTGCTTGTATCTCCTATGCATTTAAGTGTCCCGGTCATGTGACACGGGACATTTAAACATTAGGGGCTAGCCACTAAGGCAGTGAAGGGGTTAAACCTGAATAACCTGTTTAGTGGGGGTGGATGAAGGGGGCAGTTGCCCCAGGATGGGTGGTTAGGCTTGCCGGGAAGGTTGCAGGAGTGATTAACCCCTTCACTACTATAGTGGTGGGAACCTTTATGGTAATGAAGGGGTTAACCACTCCCACTACCCACCCAGTATGCCTAACCACCCACCCTTGGGGAAACTACCCCCTTCACCCAATCCCTCTACTCCCAATAAATATTAAAAAAACATAACAACCCTACTACCCACCTCCTCTACCCTCAACAACCGTCCCAAAAGATACAGAATAGTAATGGGCAAAATTACTATTTTCCAGATATGGATAATATCTCATTTGCCCATTCAAAATAAAACATTATCCAGCCAGCATAAAGTAAATAAAACTTGCACTTACCCCTGCCAGGATAAAGGCCATCCTCATCACCATCCTCTGTATCCATGTCCACCGTTGGCAGGACACAACAATAAAAAGACTAACTAATATCTCCGACCGCCTTAATCCCTTTAGCGTTTATTAACCGCTAATGTAATTAAGGGGTTAAATCCCCTCCGCCACTACCCACCTGGGCGACCTAACCACACACCCTGGTGCAACTATCCCCACCCTCTCTATCCATTGATTGGCACAGTGGTACATCATACCCACATAATATGGTAGAAACAAAGGGTGAACTGCGCTCTGATAATCGTGATTAGTGTTATAATGTGAGATTAATGTGATATTAATATAATAAAAACCTGTTACTTAATTGGTGAGGATATGCTGCTATATTCAAGGAATGGCTCCACAGACCAGAGCTATAGATACAAAGACAAAAGAAACAGCGCAAAAAACCTCATAGTATAGTATATAAAATTATATTGTGGTAAAACAGGTGAGTATTGCACGTACATCAAATTCAATAGTTACTAGCAGTACATGTTTTGGACATGTTACCAGTCAGCAACAGATGGTGGGTAAAGATCACCGGATGGCTCCCCTTCTCCTCTCCCGTTTCGTTCAGGATGCCGTGATACAGGGCAGCAGCCCCTCAGCATGAATACAGCAGTCCGATGGAATATAGCTGTCTCTCCACGTGTAAACCGTGGCTGTTTGCGGTAGGAGCAGGCTCTCAGTCACTGGCTTCAGGCGTGCGTCTGCACGTGTGGCGTCTGCTTGCAGCGCGTTTCGGATGATGTCATCAAGCGGCGCCGATCACTCTGCAGTCTCAACCAGCCACAGTAGTTAAATGGCATAGATTGCAGTAACGGGGATGGGGCCAGGTGACAGAAATAGGGTACTGGCACACTGCGAGTAGTATCAGAATGCGCCCTCTTATCCAACGCGTTTCGTACTTCAAAGGTACTTCGTCAGGGATATCGGAGGTCTAGAATGGGGCGCTTCTTATACCAAAACCCTCTCCTGTGATTGGCTGTTTATTTTGAGTCCAGCCTCTCAAACAATTGAGGGAAATTTAAAAGGATAGGGCCCCTAATACATATAACTTTATTAAGAATAGGGGAATCCAATCGATAAATTACTAAAAGTATAAAGAAACAAATATTAAAACCATATCAATGTTAAACAACTCTAAACTAGCATGAATTGAAAGACAGTAGGTATAAGATACGGATATATAATGAAAAAGACAGGTTGACACTTTCACAGAGATAAAATATTATTGCAGAACTAGAACATTATTAAATAACCTGATTCCTTATTGATTGTAAAACTTTAAAACCATTAAAAGTATTTTGTACATTTCTAAATAATTGAAAGTTAATTTAAAATATTTATTTTAAATTTTTTATATAAAGACTCATAATTTAATATAAAGACCAGACATCAATTTCTTCGTTTAGTCCTAACGGGGACAGTGTTTGTAATTTATAGATCCAAACACTCTCTTGTTTAGAGAGCATTTTGTCTCTATCTCCTCCCCTTCTTCCTGCGGGTACAGTTTGAATGCCAATGTATCTAAGACAACTATCGTCACTATTATGTTTTAACTTAAAGTGTCTGGAGACGCTATGATTCTCTAATCCTAATCTTATATTCCTAGCATGCTCCAGGATTCTTACTCTAAGGTAACGTTTTGTCCGACCAACATATTGGTATCCGCATGGACATTGAAGGAGGTACACTACATATGTCGATTTACAGGATATACAATCTTTTATTAAAAAACTCTCATTTGTAGTGTGTGAAGAAAATCTCTTCCGTTCCAAACTAAGCATTTTACAAGATTTACATTTGCCACAGCTATAGTTACCGCTAGGTCTGATTGGTAGCCATGAAGTCTCAGATGAGGATATAGTTGGGGGTCCAATATCACTAGGTGCTAAATAGTGTTTGAGACTTTTGGCCCTGCGGTATATAAAGCTAGGCTGTGGAGACAAAGAAGAACCCAGAATGGGGTCATTACACAGGATATTCCAGTTTTTCTTAATAATATTCTGGATTTGTGTGTTAACCGAGTTATACTCTGTAATAAATGGAATTTTATCACCCTCAGTGTTCTCGTCTATTTGTTTGAAATCTTTTTTAGAACCTTTTTGTATAAGGAGGGATTCTCTATCCATTTTACAGACCCTCTCCAACGAACTTATTAAAAGTGCTCTATCATATCCACGTTCTATGAATTTATCCATTAAAACGATGGATTGATTTTCAAAGTCAATTTGTTGACTACAGTTGCGTTTAATTCGCATAAATTGACTGACAGGAATATTGTCTATCCAGGACCGTTTGTGGTTACTGGTTGACAATAGAAAACTGTTTGTATCCACCTTTTTAAAAAAGGTTTTCGTGTTAATATATGAACCAGTTTTAGATTCCAAATGGAGATCCAAGAAATCAATTTCGTTTGTGTGAGTCTCAGCAGTGAATTTCAGATTGAAATCATTGGAATTGAGATACGATTTAAATTGATCTAAAATCGTCTGATCCCCCTCCCAGATACATAGAACGTCATCGATATATCTCTGACAACTAATCACATGGATAGCAAATGGATTATTATTCCAAATGAAGAGATCTTCCCATACTCCCATGTAAATGTTGGCGTAGCTAGGGGCAAAGCGTGTCCCCATAGCTGTGCCACACAGCCAATCACAGGAGAGGGTTTTGGTATAAGAAGCGCCCCATTCTAGACCTCCGATATCCCTGACGAAGTACCTTTGAAGTACGAAACGCGTTGGATAAGAGGGCGCATTCTGATACTACTCGCAGTGTGCCAGTACCCTATTTCTGTCACCTGGCCCCATCCCCGTTACTGCAATCTATGCCATTTAACTACTGTGGCTGGTTGAGACTGCAGAGTGATCGGCGCCGCTTGATGACATCATCCGAAGCGCGCTGCAAGCAGACGCCACACGTGCAGACGCACGCCTGAAGCCAGTGACTGAGAGCCTGCTCCTACCGCAAACAGCCACGGTTTACACGTGGAGAGACAGCTATATTCCATCGGACTGCTGTATTCATGCTGAGGGGCTGCTGCCCTGTATCACGGCATCCTGAACGAAACGGGAGAGGAGAAGGGGAGCCATCCGGTGATCTTTACCCACCATCTGTTGCTGACTGGTAACATGTCCAAAACATGTACTGCTAGTAACTATTGAATTTGATGTACGTGCAATACTCACCTGTTTTACCACAATATAATTTTATATACTATACTATGAGGTTTTTTGCGCTGTTTCTTTTGTCTTTGTATCTATAGCTCTGGTCTGTGGAGCCATTCCTTGAATATAGCAGCATATCCTCACCAATTAAGTAACAGGTTTTTATTATATTAATATCACATTAATCTCACATTATAACACTAATCACGATTATCAGAGCGCAGTTCACCCTTTGTTTCTACCACTTTTTGCTCACCACTGCTGCACTTAATTGTTGTTTTTTGTTTTGTTTTATTGCACAGTATAACTCATTATGGCATGGTCATTGTCCAGCTGTAGAGAAAAAAGGGCAGCCCTTTTTGACTCCATGTTTAAAGATGAATCCAGTGTCTTTGATGTTGATACTACTGATCTTTCCATTGAAGTTCATTTCAAACAATTAGAGAACTTATTGCTAACTGAAGGCAAACAATGGTTAGATTGTAATATGCTCCAAAGATATCTGGATTGTGGCAGGGTGCCACGTGGGTTACGGTTTTCTAAAAATCCCACATTTGGGAGAGATAACGTTCACTTCATGAAGGAGTGGGACAGAATACAGGAAGAATGTTCTAGAGAATTAATGAGATTAATTATCTATGAGCGCACTAAAAGCATTGCTGAATTAGAGAAAGATATTAGTAAGAAAATTCTTATTTTGGAACCCCTGGTAATACATCAGGATTGCTCCAAATTAGAATGCGAACTCAAAATGACCTTAGAGTCAACCACGGAGGAAATTATGTTAAACAAACAAAATAAATTTTACCGTGATAAACATGACTATGATAATGGAAGACAGAAAGATTGGGCAAAATTTGATAGAGAAAAAGGTATCTCCAATAATGGTCAAAATCCCCCCAAAAAACAAACAAATGATCAACAACAAAAACAAAGGACCGGTAGCTACCGGACAACAGGTGGAAGTAATAAAAATTATCAAAATGACCAGGAGAAAAAATCTCATACAAATTATCCTAAGAAGAGATATGATAATTATTATCAAAGTCAAAATAAAAGAAAAGATAGTTACAAAAATTATCAAAATAAGAGAAGAGATAGTTCTAACAATAGATATGAACCTAGAGAGACACACCACAGAGACACATATCAGAAAGAAACTCATCAGGAACATCATAAACGAGCTAATACACCCCCAAGATTAGACTCTGACCGTCAATCCCCTCCACGTTCCCTTTTTCTGGAGGCCCTCAAGTCTCGGTACTTGGGGCCGACAGAGGGAGGGAAATCCGAAAAGGAGAAACAACACCAAGGGATAATACGATGTCAGAAAAGACATCATTCACCCGAAGAGGGACTAGGGGAGGGTGTAAATCCCAAGCAAAGAAGAGAATCACGATAGATTCCATAACACAAAGTATTAACCTATCCAATGGCATATTCAATTTATCCTCAATTGCCTTGTCTTCTTATCAAGAGCAAGTCTTAAACAAAGGCCTTAAATTTTCGCAATCCAGCGGGCCTAATGGATTTCAATTATTTACTGACTTGCACAAGTTCACTAGAAACTTGACGTTAAAAAGACATTTCATTAAGAATAAACTGGGTATCGATCAGCCTAATTTAGAAATCAATCAGATATCAGTCAATGAGGATGAAGTTGATACTTTATGCAAACACACTGATTTTAAACCTCAATCAAGGTTTTATCCTGCCCATAGTAAAGGCAGTTTTATCGATTCATTCTTTAATGTTGTGAACAATGAGTTCACTAAAATGGTTAAAGACTTTAAATTCTCCGACATCAAACACAATCTAACGTTCAAAGAACACCAAGCTGTGAAAGAATTACAAGAAAATAAAAATATCGTTATAAGACAAGCAGACAAGGGTGGGGGAGTCATTGTCCAAAATAGACAAGACTATGAAACAGAGGCATTTCGAATTTTAAACGATTCGATTTACTATGGCAAGTTGTCTAAAAATCCTACCAATGACTTTTTATCAGATTTAAAAGCTCTATTAGATGAAGCCGTGGAGTCCACAGTAATCACAAAACGAGAATATCAATTTCTTTGTGTTGAGTTCCCAAGAGTTCCAGTTTATTATCATCTGCCTAAAATTCATAAAAGTTTACAAAATCCACCTGGCAGACCGATAATTTCTGGCATCAATTCCCTGACGGCAAATCTGTCCCAATATGTGGACTATTTTTTGCAAAAATATGTAAAGATTTTGCCCTCCTATGTTAAGGATACAACTGCCGTTCTTAATTCATTAAAACCTAAAATATGGAAAGAAAATTACAGATGGGCAACATTTGACGTGCAGTCATTATATACGTGTATCCCACATAGTAAAGGTATTGATGCCATTAAACAAACTTTATTGAAAGATGAGGAATTGCATCCCCTCAACTGTGAATTCATTGTAGACGCCATTCAATATATCTTGTCACACAACTATTTTCTATTCATGGATCAATATTATATCCAGTTGTGTGGCACAGCTATGGGGACACGCTTTGCCCCTAGCTACGCCAACATTTACATGGGAGTATGGGAAGATCTCTTCATTTGGAATAATAATCCATTTGCTATCCATGTGATTAGTTGGCAGAGATATATCGATGACGTTCTATGTATCTGGGAGGGGGATGAGACGATTTTAGATCAATTTAAATCGTATCTCAATTCCAATGATTTCAATCTGAAATTCACTGCTGAGACTCACACAAACGAAATTGATTTCTTGGATCTCCATTTGGAATCTAAAACTGGTTCATATATTAACACGAAAACCTTTTTTAAAAAGGTGGATACAAACAGTTTTCTATTGTCAACCAGTAACCACAAACGGTCCTGGATAGACAATATTCCTGTCAGTCAATTTATGCGAATTAAACGCAACTGTAGTCAACAAATTGACTTTGAAAATCAATCCATCGTTTTAATGGATAAATTCATAGAACGTGGATATGATAGAGCACTTTTAATAAGTTCGTTGGAGAGGGTCTGTAAAATGGATAGAGAATCCCTCCTTATACAAAAAGGTTCTAAAAAAGATTTCAAACAAATAGACGAGAACACTGAGGGTGATAAAATCAAAATTCCATTTATTACAGAGTATAACTCAGTTAACACACAAATCCAGAATATTATTAAGAAAAACTGGAATATCCTGTGTAATGACCCCATTCTGGGTTCTTCTTTGTCTCCACAGCCTAGCTTTATATACCGCAGGGCCAAAAGTCTCAAACACTATTTAGCACCTAGTGATATTGGACCCCCAACTATATCCTCATCTGAGACTTCATGGCTACCAATCAGACCTAGCGGTAACTATAGCTGTGGCAAATGTAAATCTTGTAAAATGCTTAGTTTGGAACGGAAGAAATTTTCTTCACACACTACAAATGAGAGTTTTTTAATAAAAGATTGTATATCCTGTAAATCGACATATGTAGTGTACCTCCTTCAATGTCCATGCGGATACCAATATGTTGGTCGGACAAAACGTTACCTTAGAGTAAGAATCCTGGAGCATGCTAGGAATATAAGATTAGGATTAGAGAATCATAGCGTCTCCAGACACTTTAAGTTAAAACATAATAGTGACGATAGTTGTCTTAGATACATTGGCATTCAAACTGTACCCGCAGGAAGAAGGGGAGGAGATAGAGACAAAATGCTCTCTAAACAAGAGAGTGTTTGGATCTATAAATTACAAACACTGTCCCCGTTAGGACTAAACGAAGAAATTGATGTCTGGTCTTTATATTAAATTATGAGTCTTTATATAAAAAATTTAAAATAAATATTTTAAATTAACTTTTAATTATTTAGAAATGTACAAAATACTTTTAATGGTTTTAAAGTTTTACAATCAATAAGGAATCAGGTTATTTAATAATGTTCTAGTTCTGCAATAATATTTTATCTCTGTGAAAGTGTCAACCTGTCTTTTTCATTATATATCCGTATCTTATACCTACTGTCTTTCAATTCATGCTAGTTTAGAGTTGTTTAACATTGATATGGTTTTAATATTTGTTTCTTTATACTTTTAGTAATTTATCGATTGGATTCCCCTATTCTTAATAAAGTTATATGTATTAGGGGCCCTATCCTTTTAAATTTCCCTCAATTGTTTGAGAGGCTGGACTCAAAATAAACAGCCAATCACAGGAGAGGGTTTTGGTATAAGAAGCGCCCCATTCTAGACCTCCGATATCCCTGACGAAGTACCTTTGAAGTACGAAACGCGTTGGATAAGAGGGCGCATTCTGATACTACTCGCAGTGTGCCAGTACCCTATTTCTGTCACCTGGCCCCATCCCCGTTACTGCAATCTATGCCATTTAACTACTGTGGCTGGTTGAGACTGCAGAGTGATCGGCGCCGCTTGATGACATCATCCGAAGCGCGCTGCAAGCAGACGCCACACGTGCAGACGCACGCCTGAAGCCAGTGACTGAGAGCCTGCTCCTACCGCAAACAGCCACGGTTTACACGTGGAGAGACAGCTATATTCCATCGGACTGCTGTATTCATGCTGAGGGGCTGCTGCCCTGTATCACGGCATCCTGAACGAAACGGGAGAGGAGAAGGGGAGCCATCCGGTGATCTTTACCCACCATCTGTTGCTGACTGGTAACATGTCCAAAACATGTACTGCTAGTAACTATTGAATTTGATGTACGTGCAATACTCACCTGTTTTACCACAATATAATTTTATATACTATACTATGAGGTTTTTTGCGCTGTTTCTTTTGTCTTTGTATCCACATAATATGGGCATGATAAGCCACTATAGCAGTCAATGGGCAACCTAAAAAAAACAATAGCACCAAAAATACACAACAATAAAAAATACCCAAGCACCTAAACACCAGAAGAATAAAATAAATCAAACCCCTGATCATCAGAGCTACTAGAATAGTGTGATATCAGAAAAAATGTGAGTTTGCGCTTTTTGGCAGCTCCCCAGCTATGTGTTTGGATAAGTGCCCGAAATCGCGAAAAAATGCCCTCCCGCACGATTTGACAAACTCATTGATGTTTTCTGAATAGCTACCTACTGTAGCAACATTTTGTGATAGCTGCTCAAAATCCTCGATGAGTTGGTTAAGCTACTAGAATAGGCCCCATAGGGTGCTATGCACTAAGCTCCGTTAAGTCACTTTTAGACTGCAAAGTGCTCTTCGATCATGATTTTTTGCTCAACCCGATGCACTAAGCAACGCAAACAGGCACTTTGCAATCTAAAAATGACATTTTTCTGTAATTTTTTCTAAGTCCAACTTTGCTCGGTCGCAACCCTGTTTGCGTTAAATTCTGCCCTTAAGCGGGATGCACTAAGCAACGCAACCTTAGCAAACGCGAAAGTTGCGTTGATCAGAACACGCCAGGTCAGAGTAGATGCAAAGAAATCTGGACTTAGAATAAATTCTTGCTTTTTATTTTTGCATGCGCAAAACCCATACAGCAGGCCGGCGCATGTCCCCGGCTAACCCCGTGGGTGTCCGAGGGTGTCCGGCTCACCAAGCGGGGGTCCCCGCAGGAGACCGGGGGTCCCTGCGGCCGTCCCGGGGTCCCCGCGGGAGTCCCGGGGTCCCCGCGGGCCTGCGGTACCAATGTTGCACCTCCAAAAATAATAAACAATAATTATAACTAAATACACCCCCCTAACACATACTATACAGTAAAGGCCAAAATGACTGTTATCCAAATATGGATAATAATGCAGTTGGCCATTTTAAATACATATAACATTCATTAAATACAGTCAAAACATTTTACACTTACCTTTTACAGGCACCCACGATGAAGGCCGTCTTCATCCTCATCTTCATTCTGCCCATGCCCCTACGGTGCTGCAAAACATGCACAACAATTACAATAGCCAATGTAATGTCCCCTAACCCCTTAATCACCATAGCGGTTATTAACCGCTACAGTCATTAAGGGGTTAACCCACCCTCACCCACCACTCGGGAGGCCTACATACCCTCCCACACTAACCCCCTACCCCGTGAGGCCTAACCACCCTCACCCACTACCCACAAGGTAGGCCTACCCACATACCCTTGGGGCCAATACCCCCTCCCCCCACCCCCTGTACCCACAATAAAAACAATACACAGCCCCACAATCAGCATCATTCAATTTATTAAATACATAACCCACCCCCTGTGCCCCCCCATAAATACATGATTTATCCTTCTACATACAGGGTTCATACCCCAGCCCCACGCGAGTCCCCGTGGGCCTGGCGGGTCACCTGACAGACCTACAGGGTACCAGGAACTTGTTTCACACAGGTTCTGGAGGCCTGTTGTTGGGTCCCGCCAAGCGCCATGGCCCCCAGGTGGTCTCCGCGGGTCACTGTGGGCCACAAATGGGTCCCCACGGTAGGCCCGCAGATGTCTGGGAGCCCAGGGTCAGACCCACAGGTGTCTGTGGGGCCTCGGGTGGTTCTCACGGGGTCTGGGGACTCACGAGTGCTCACAATGGGTCCGCAGTGCCCCCACAGATGTGGGACCACCGTTTCTTTCCCGCACTCCACGGGTCCGCGGTGCCCCCACAGATGTGAGGCCACCGGTTCTTCCCCGCAGGTGTCACCCGTGGAACCACCAGCCTGATACCCGTGAGATACCTGAGGATACCGCAGGTGGTCTCCAGAGGTCTCACGCAGAACCAAGGAACCAACCCTGAATGTAAAATAAATAAACCTGGCCTATACATTCAATACATATATCCCCCTCCCACCCCCCAACACCTACAGTACAATAATGTGCCAAATAACTATTATCCAGATATGGATAATAGATTATTTGCCCATTATTAAACACATAAAACATGCATAAATCAAAACATGCATTTTTAATCTTAAAATCACCACATTGCATGTTAAAATAAATCCAGCAGCCATTGTAAATATAAACCAACAAAAATGCAGCTACACAAATGTCTATGAAATGTCACACAATTGCATAGAGTGTACATGATGCAATTAATCTGTGCATCATGTAACACTATGCAAAATATATGTAACAATAAAATACAATATGAACAATGTCCCCTAACCAGCAATGCCATCATGAAAATCAATTATAAACTAAGCAACATCAATACAATTAGCATCAATCAATTAATCCATTTCCTCAAACAATTACAATATAATACAAATCAATTATACAATTCCCTATTCAATTCCTAAAGCCAAACCATTGCCAAAACAATTCTAATTTAAAGTAACCACCATCATTCTAATCTAAGTACCATAAAGAAGCCATTACCTAAATACAAATTACATTATTCACAACAATTACAAAATAAAGCTGATAAATACATTAGCCATACATGAAAAGAACATAAACATTAGCAAACCAATCAATTATTATCCCTGTATGTCTATCCATATAGATAGATATGCATAAAATACAGGGGCAATAATACAGCATAAAAAACAATGCATTTCCATACAAAATTCACATACAATACACCCATTCAGTGTCCGTGAATGTATGTATATACATAGATACATTAACGGGCATTAAATGGGACTGAAAAAATAAAAGACATGAATGAAAAATCATAATAACCTGTCAAATTAAAAATAATAAACTTTTCTTTTGTTTACTCAACATTAGATGCCCACTCACCGAAATCCAAGCGACCCGGAAGCACAGGAACCAATCCACAGGTAAGCTATAAAATAAAAAACCATAACAAATCCACGTCTGTGTCTTCTTTCTTCTTTGAGGTCTTTTGGGGTCTTCTGGGGTCTTCTTCCGGCTTCTTCCGTCTTCTTCCTTCTTCTTACGCCACGCCCTTCTTCTCTTCTTAGGAGGGGAGATGTTCCCTACTCGCCGACTAGCTTCAAAATGAGGCGACATAGGCTTTTATAGGCCTATGACGCCACATTTTGGTCAAATGTTTCCCACGGTCCTGATTGGGCCGTGAAAAACATGTGATTTGGCCGAGCCAAAAAAAAATGATGACATCATTTAAAGGTAATAAAAGCACAGCCAATCAGAATGGCTTTGCTTCAATTGCCTTTAAGATGACGTCATTAAAAGAAACATGGCCGGTCTCACATGGTACGGTAGCCAATCAGAGCGTGGGAAATACATCCCAACTCTGATTGGCTCTAGTACCATGTGACAGGCTTTCAAAGACGTCACATCCATTCTCCCCCAAGCCTCTGTCACATGGTCTACTAGAGCCAATCAGAGATGGGATGGAGTTCCCACACTCTGATTGGCTACCGTACCATGTGAGACTGGCCATGTTTCTTTTAATGACGTAATCTTAAAGGCAATTGAAGCAAAGCCATTCTGATTGGCTGTGCTTTCATTACCTTTAAATGACGTCATAATTTTTTTTTGGCTCGGCCAAATCACATGTTTTTCAGGATCGTGGGAAACATTTGACCAAAATGTGACGTCATAGGCCTATAAAAGCCTATGTCGCCTCATTTTGAAGCTAGTCGGCGAGGAGGGAACATCTCCCCTCCTAAGAAGAGAAGAAGGGCGTGGCGTAAGAAGAAGGAAGAAGACGGAAGAAGCCGGAAGAAGACCCATTCTGATTGGCTGTGCTTTCATTACCTTTAAATTTGATATGGTTTTTTTTTTATGGCTTACCTGTGGATTGGTTCCTGTGCTTCCGGGTCGCTTGGATTTCGGTGAGTGGGCATCTAATGTTGGGTAAACAAAAGAAAAGTTTATTATTTTTACTTTTACAGGTTTCTATGATTTTTCATTCATGTCTTTTATTTTTTCAGTCCCATTTAATGCCCGTTAATGTATCTATGTATATACATACATTCACGGACACTGAATGGGTGTATTGTATGTGAATTTTGTATGTAAATGCTTTGTATTTTATGCTCTATTGTTGCCCCTGTATGTTATGTTTATCTATCTGTATGGATAGATACAGGGATAATAATTGATTGTTTGGCTCATGTTTAGGTTCTTTTCATGTATGGATAATGTATTTAGCATCTTTATTTTGCCATTGTTGTGAATAATGTAATTTGTATTTAGGTAATGGCTTCTTTATTGTAGTTAGATTAGAATGATGGTGGTTACTTTAAATTAGAATTGTTTTGGCAATGGTTTGGCTTTAGCAATTGAATAGGGAATTGTATAATTGATTTGTATTGTAATTATTTGAGGAAATGGATTAATTGATTGATGCTAATTGTATTGATGTTGGTTAGTTTCTAATTGATTTTCATGATGGCATTGGTGGTTAGGGGACATTGTTCATATTGTATTTTATTGTTACATATATTTTGCATAGTGTTACATGATGCACAGATTAATTGCATCATGTACACACTCTATGCAATTGTGTGACATTTCATATACATTTGTGGAGCTGCTGATTTGTTGGCTTATATTTACAATAGATGCTGGATTTATTTTAAAATGCAATGTGGTGATTTTAAGATTAAAAATCCATGTTTTGATTTATGCATGTTTTATGTGCTTTCATAATGGCCAAATAATATATTATCCATATCTGGATAATAGTTATTTTGCACATTATTGTACTGTATGTGTTGGGGGGGGGGGGGGTGTATTGGCCCTAAGGGTATGTGGGTAGGCCTCCCTTGTGGATAGTGGGTGAGGGTGGTTAGGCCTCCCGGGGTGGGGGGTAGTGTGGGAGGGTATGTAGGCCTCCCGAGTGGTGGGGGAGGGTGGGTTAACCCCTTAATGACTGTAGCGGTTAATAACCGCTATGGTGATTAAGGGGTTAGGGGACATTACATTGGCTATTGTGATTGTTGTGCATGTTTTGCTGCACCGGAGAGGCATGGGCAGAATGAAGATGGAGGATGAAGATGGCCTTCATCGTGGGTGCCTGTAAAACGTAAGTGTAATATGTTTTTATTGTATTTATTGTCATTTATATGTATTTTAAATGGGCAAATGCATTATTATCCACATGTGGATAATAGTAATTTTGACCACTACAGTACTGTATGTGTTAGGGGGGGGAGGGGGAATGCGTGTTGTTTATTGGGGGCAATTGTCCCCAATAAACATGCTAGTGTGCCTTAACCCCTTCATTGCCTTAGCGGCTATCTGCTAAGGTAATGAAGCAGCATTAATGTATTTTTGATAATAGTGTGCGGGAGCATGGGGTCCCCTGAGCTGAACCACATTGATTTCTGTTTCAGAGACCCCCTGCTTCCCGAGTTACAGCCCCCGGTTTGGGGCATCAGTGCCAGTGCGGACGCTATCTTTATAGAAAGAAGGGGGTAGGATGGTCCGTGGTTCACAGCAACTTCAGCAGCCAACGCATGGATGTCTAAAAAAACTTTATTGATCGCTAGCAGCAAACATCAGGCAACCACTCTAACATGTTTCGTCCAGGCTATGGACTTTTTCAAAGAGTGCTGATAGTGTATGGCAGCCAAATAGATATAGGGAGTGGTGAGTGTATGCCACCAATAGGAACAGGGAACGTATTTAAACCTCACCTGTTCCTATTGGTGGCATACACTCACCACTCCCTATATCTATTTGGCTGCCATACACTATCAGCACTCTTTGAAAAAGTCCATAGCCTGGACGAAACATGTTAGAGTGGTTGCCTGATGTTTGCTGCTAGCGATCAATAAAGTTTTTTTAGACATCCATGCGTTGGCTGCTGAAGTTGCTGTGAACCACGGACCATCCTACCCCCTTCTTCCTGTGTCATCATTTCCGGAGGAGCACGCTGACGCCAGCTACACTAGAGGAGGAAGCCGCTGCAGAATTCCCTGCACCAACAGGGACGGCTTTTTCGTGAGTACTCCTAACCTCCACGCGGTATTTCAGGGAGATTATTGAGGTGGTTAGTGCCGGGCTGTGATTTACTTGGGGGCGCCCCCTAGGGAGGTGTCCCCCTGTACCTCTATCCGGCTTACTATTACCCAACTCCCTGTTCTCAATACCGGAGGCTTATTGTTTCATTAATCATTGCTGGGTCTCTCTTCAATCAAGTTGCCAAAAAGTGTGTGCACTACCTGTTAGCAGCCTCGGTATACTGGGTAATTCCAAATTCTCTAGCCATCTTTATAGAGCCCACATCGCGTCTTGGACGCTATAAAGATGGCGGCGGCACTGGCACCCGATGCCCCATACCAGGGCCTGTAACTCGAGAAGCAGGGGGTCTCTGAGGCAGAAATCAATGCGGTTCAGCTCAGGGGACCCCCTGCTCCCGCACACTATTATTAAAAATACATTAAAGCAGCTTCATTACCATAGCGGATAGCCGCTACGGTAATGAATTATTGTTTATTGTTATGTGTGTTTTAATACTAGTGTAGAGGTGCAGGGGGTCTCCTGAGCTGAACAGCATTGGTTTCAGGTCCGAGGACCCCCTACTTCAGGAGATATAGGCCCCTTTATGGGGTGCCGGTATCCCCTGCAGAATGTAAATAACCCGGCCACGTGACGCGGGAGCTTTAAACTGCAGGGGATACCGGCACCCCATAACGGGGCCTATATCTCCTGAAGTAGGGGGTCCTCGGACCTGAAACCAATGCGGTTCAGCTCCGGAGACCCCCTGCTCATATACACTATTATTAAAATGTATTTATTTAGTGTACGATCGCCTGTAACAGTCTTGCATGGAGATGGCAAATCTCCATGCAACTGTTACATGCGGCTTTTTTTTCTATCAGCTAGCGTACGTGAAGGTTAAGAACACTAGCAGGGGGGAAAAAAGCAACACGTACACTGTGGCTGTTCTGAGCTATTTTGAGCAGGTACGTTAAAAAATGGCCTCAAGGCCTTAGTGCATCGCGTCCCCGGCTTCACTTTTTAACGAACCTGCTTTTTGGCCAAATCAGAACGCAAAGCTATTGAGCTTAGTGCATAGCCCCATAGTGTCTTGTATGCTTGAAGAATTTACGATCTAGAATGTATGTCATATACACTGGCGACACACTTTATTCGAGCTTGGCTAGTCCCACGAATTCGGGTATACCCGGGTGTATTGAGGTTTGTGACTGTTTTCTGCCCGAGTGCATTGAGTTATTTTCCAAGCAGGGATTGAAGCATTTTATTCCCGCTGGCTGCAATACTGCACAGTATATATATATATACTGCATTACAATTCATGAATTTATGCCATCTGGTAGACACGCGAAGCATTGCAGCCTATTAAATCCTAATCATTATCATTTAACAGATCAGCCGCCCATCAGCCAGGCATGAACCCAGGCTGGGAAGGCAAACGCAACGGGGCTTGTCAGAGGTGAGGAGTGGCGCATTCCAGGTATCTGCCAGGTACATACCGGGTATTTGCTCGAATAAAGTGTGTCGGTGCAGTATAGATTATTGTGAGAACTACCGAGCACATGTACAGTATGTGTGAGTGACTTGCAAATAATAATGTTATGTGTGATATAGAAGCAAGTGTATAAATGTCCATGTATACAGTACATTAATATACACTGTATGATGTATGCCATTAACTACGAAGTTTCTCATGAGGAAGATCACCTGTGTCCACCAGCGATGGAAGCCCTACTATCTGGGAAGGTGATATGGCTTCCACCATACGTGTCTCGTATGTGGAAAGAGTAAGTTGGGGTCTGTAGACGGACGTTCACAGAGGTACACAATTTGGAGACGTTTATAATGTGAAATTATAATAAGGCTTTATTGTGCCTTTTCATCAGGAAATCCATCCAAACACAGGGGGGGGGGGACAAAGCTTCTATTCACTTGGGAGTATTTCTAGTGAAACACTATGCAATAATTCACATCTCCCTTAGTCAAGCATTTCTCGCAGCCCAAAACATATAGCATGAAATAAGCAGATATAAGCAGTCTCTTAAGAATAAAAGTCTTATCTGTTTCTTGGAGGGAAAATCTTCTCACTTCCTGGTTCAGCTTCAGGTGTAGTAGTTTTCCCTGTGTCTTGAAATCAGCTCTGCTGGGCAGAGCTCAAGACTGGTCAGCTCCAGCGATCTGGGTTTCTTTTGGTCAGTCTCTCCTGGGACTCAAGAACCTCTGCTCTGTCTCTCCAAAGGTCAGCTCTCAGTCAGAGCTAAGGAGAGTCCCTTCCTGTCTGAACAGACAGGTTTTTGTAAACAATCGAATCAGGCAGGTGGTATTTAGTAATTAACTACCACACTGCTAGATTAAAGGCACATTACTGAACAGGGATAAGTCCCCTGTTACAGGGTCCCTCTCCAGTCTGCCTTGTCTGGGCAGCTTGGTCGGCCAGTTTTTTCTTCAGTTTCCTCTTACTGTCTGCCCAACACTTCTTTAGCATATCCAAAGTGCGGACAGTATTCCCCGGGGCATTTATCCTGTTGATGATATTAGCTTAAATGCGGTTCTTTTCTGCAATACCGTTTTTTTAAGCCACAGTTTCCCTAATAAATTGAAGTAGTGTTCCTCCACCCAGTTGATCAGTATATTTTGTCTATTGCCTATTTAGGTTACTTCACATTATTTGGCCCGATTTAACAGTGCTTAGTGCATCTGGCCCACTGTGTTTCAAGACTCACTGCCTGACAACAGCACATCTCAGCATTACAAGGGATTTTCAGCTCCCAGCATGCAATGGGTTCCTCTTTAAATTCATGGGAGATCAGCTTACCAGCCTCTTAGAGAGGCCCTGGCAGAAATGCCCTGCCTTTAACAGGGTGTATGGACCAAAGAAAGTGAAATATACAAAAATGTGAAAATAAACAGGATCAAACAGAAAACCTAAAATAAGTTACCACATAACAATATCAAGTTCCTCCAAGGAAGATAGAGATTAGAATATAATCATTCTCGTGTCTTGTTGGTATAAAACACTCCTCTGTTGAATTCTACATTCCTGTCCCAAATGCATGTTTTTATCCTAAAAACCTCTGCATTGTGAACAGAATAAGTCCATCTTCTGGGGCTTGTCCTTAACTCCCACTCATCAATCACTAATTTCCAGTTTAATGCTTGGAGAGAGAAAATGCTTGACTATAAAATACCCCATACCTTTCTTTCTATAACCCCTAGACTGCTTCCACCTTCACCATTGCATTTGTATTATTAAAATACACTTTAGGACACCCATCTTGATAGGGGTAACTTTAATCTTGGACAGTAAAATATGTAACTCACATATAACATAGACCAACCGGTCACATTTGGTATCAATCTAATCAGCTGAGCTCCCTTGTCAAAAATATATATTTTGTTATTCTTGTGAATCATATCTTTCTTTTTTGTAAATGTGTACATGTTGATTGTCTTCCTGGTCATCCCCTTCTGTTATATTCAGGTCACGCTGGAATTTCTTTTAAGCTACATAAAGATGCTCTGTTTACTTCTTCTATCAACAAAGGTTGCTCGGTTAGACAAACACAGAAAACAAGCTGGGTCATTCTGGCCTGACCTTAATAAAACACAAAGACAGAGGATGAGACACGCATTCAATATCAATGGTAATAGAGGTGGGGTACTTAGCTGCCGGTGCGCTGGTCCTGGGGAGCTCCTGTAGTCCCAAATGTTCCAGTACAAAGAAGAAGAAGCAGGCACACGGTCTTACTCAAAAGGAGGTTTAATATGCCATAAAGTGTGATTCTATTTTTGATTTTTATGATCCTCCCGCTGTGGGGGTGACTGAATTGACTACCGGTAGTCAGACTGTTACAGACCAAGCAGCTCATGCATCTAAAGTTACCCGGTCTGCCACCTTCCAGAAAATGAGGAGTTCTGTAGTTACCCTCATTATCTGCATGTATCAGGCTATCCGCCAGATTCCTCCCTCTTTTGAATGCCACCATTGTTGGTACACAGCAACTCTCAGATACTATATCATCATTTTGCAGAATATGCCAGTGTTTAAGAATGGTAGATTTAATAAAACCACCGGCTTGACTGTACGTGGTGGTAAATACAAGCCTGTCCTCCTTATTTTTGGTAGCACTTACATCTTTATCCAGTGCCCGGTCTAACACTGCAGGAGGATATCCCCTAGCCAGGAATCTACTACGTAGTTCTCCAATAGCTGGCTCAATATTATCCTTCCTGCTCGTGATTTTGCAGACCCGGACTTTCTGTGAAAAAGGTACACTGGCGACACACTTTATTCGAGCTCGGCTAGTCCCACGAATTCGGGTATACCCGGGTGTATTGAGGTTTGTGACTGTTTTCTGCCCGAGTGCATTGAGGTATTTTCCAGGCAGGGATTGAAGCATTTTATTCCCGCTGGCTGCAATACTGCACAGTATATATATATATACTGCATTACAATTCATGAATTTATGCCATCTGGTAGACACGCGAAGCATTGCAGCCTATTAAATCCTAATCATTATCATTTAACAGATCAGCCGCCCGTCAGCCAGGCATGAACCCAGGCTGGGAAGGCAAACGCAACGGGGCTTGTCAGAGGTGAGGAGCGGCGCATTCCAGGTATCTGCCAGGTATCTGCCAGGTACATACTGGGTATTTGCTCGAATAAAGTGTGTCGGTGCAGTAATGCATCAATAAGAGAAGGAGGATGATTTCTATCTGCCCTTAAAATGGCATTTCTGTCTGTATCCTTTCTTAAAAGATCAGTATGTAACTCCCCATTAGTCTGTGTAATGAGGACATCTAAAAAAGAGAGTTTCTGTGTACTCCATGTATTAGTGAGGCGGACCGGTGAATGGAGACCATTAAGATCCTGAAAAAAAGATAACATCTGATCCTCCGTACCTGTCCATATGAAAAACAGATCATCAATATATCTGTAATAGCTTTTAATATGCACAAAAAAGTCTGATTTGTAGATGTACTGCTCTTCGAAATGTGTCATGTATATGTTGGCGTAAGCAGGGGCCATATTAGTGCCCATTGCTGTCCCCTTAATCTGCAGGAAGAAATCACTCTCAAATCTAAAATAATTTTTATAGAGAATGAAATGTAAAATGAGCATAATGTATTCAATTGGAACAGTATCACTATAATTGCGAATGAGGGCGGCCTTGATTATCTCAAGACCTTCAACATGGGGGATTATTGTATAAAGGCTAGACACATCTAAACTAACCAGAATATGATTAGTCCCATCACCAGGTGTGTTTTTTAATTTGTCAAGGAAATCAAACGTGTCTTTGATGTATGACTTGGCTGTCTGTGCTATAGGTTGTAGAAATGTGTCTTCAAATTTAGCAAAGGGTTGATTTAATGAATTAATAGCAGCTATAATAGGCCACCCCGGGGGATTGTTTAAATTCTTGTGTATTTTGGGCAAGGTATAGAAAATAGGGCATTTAGGATGCAACATAGTTAGAAACTCAGATTCAGGCTCTGTTATCCACCGGTTATTAACCCCCATTTGGATAATTTCCTTAATTTCTCTCGCATAATTGAAGGTAGGGTCCCTATCCAATTTAATGTAGCAGTTAATGTCACTCAGTTGTCTGATGGCTTCAGCCTTATAATCTGAGTAATTCTGCACTACTAGGGCACCCCCCTTGTCCGCACGCTTAATAATAATGTCATTATTTATCAAAAAATTATAGTTAAAAATTTTAATGCTTCCTTTTCCTGAACAGACATATTGTATGTAGCCCTATGTTTGATTTTTTTGTACCTTGCAATGTCCGCCTTAACCAGTCGTATATATGTGCTGACTGATTGATTTTTAAATGGCGGGACAAACGTGGATTTGAGCTTGCACATTTTGGTACCTTGATAAGAAGCCGAATTATCTGTCCCTTGCTGGTCAGTGGCCAAATTAACTGTCCCTTGTTGTTCCATAGGAGGATTACCTGTCCCTGGTTGGATATTGGAATGCACCGATTCTGTAAACCTGTTAGAAAAAAACGATTTAAGGTTTAATACACGTTCGGGGAGAGGTGAGTATCAGGGGGGTGGAATATATTTTGACTGTTTTCTTGTGTTTGGTAGCCTTCACCTTGAGAAAGGCAGTATTTGACTGCCGAAACGTTGGACTTTATGGCATATTAAACCTCCTTTTGAGTAAGACCATGTGCCTGCTTCTTCTTCTTTGTACTTAATAAAACACAAAACATGTTTTTTTTCCTGTCTCTCTCATCTACACATCTCCTTGTTTTACTGACCAATTAATACCTAGGCCAGTTTTACTTAAAATAGAAGAAAAATAGGTATTTTGAAAATATATGTTAACTCTTTGTGTACCAGATATTTGAATATTTTAATGGTATCATCGTGATATACATAAACAAACTATTTTACAAAATGTAACACTAATGTTCAACATAAGGAATCACAGTTCATGTCATCTTAAACATGTAGGTTTCTTTGTGCACAAAATACACAAAATTCTTTCTACTTAAACACGGTAAACGGGAAAGGGAAAGGGGGGACAGAGGGAACCCTCGCTCAACTATGATACCGGTGTCTATTGAAGATGAGAGTGGTGCACTGCTGGGACAGAATAGACAGAGTAACACAAAAAGAAAAAGGTCCCAGACTGATCTGCACTCAATACTGTAAGCAACGAAAAAGCACTTTCGGCAGGGCTTTGAACGGGATGTTTTTAGCGGGTTTCTCTCATGGTATGCAGAAAGGCCTGAATATCAGTGAGACCAACCTGAGCAAACATGGTGAGTTGCTGGTGGCGAGATGACCTGCCTACCAAGAAGGGTTTCCCTGGCAAGATCTGTCTGCAGCAGAGATATCCGTCACTCTCTCTGTACAAATCTCGCCAGAAAAGAATATTTGAAAATACATTTTTTATTCCTAGTGTAGATGAACAGGGAGTCTCCGATGCTGGTATTAATGGGTATCAGCTCCAGAGACCCCCAGCATCAATCTGATGCAGGTGTAACCCTCCTTTCTTCTGACTAGACTGTGTTACTGATGCTGTATCTACCTGCTGGCTCACAGAGATCTCGGCCTCCGCTAATGGGAGCCTCGGGCAACAATAAGTAAATTGGCAGTGCCTCCAATTGCCCAGGATCCCCGCTATGTGAGATTCTCCTGGACAAGAACAATAATGACAACCCACAAATATATATAACCTTTTACTATATATATATATATATATATATATATATTGTCATAGAAACGCATAAGAATGGTCTAACGCTAGAGAGCATACACACATATATGGCAACTATAATGATGAATAGCATATACACATATATCAGTAGTTCAGGCTACACGCACGGTGCAAGTGTCCCTCTCCTACCATCGTGTATACCCCCACACCGTGTCCACTATAAAGAACCAGTTCCTTGGTCACTTAACCCCCTAGTGTCCCCCAAGGCGGGATCAGCGCCTGCAGGTACCGGTGTTGGTGCACTTATAAGAATAACAAATCTACGTAAGTAGCAGCACTCACTGTCTAATGGCTAAATGATGAAAACAGTTGTAATGCAGAATAAACATTTAATAATAAAACAAACCAGAAATAAATCAAATGTGTTTGCAGAAACCAGTATCACAAATGGGCATGTCACAAAGTGAGTGGTGGGGGGGAAAAAAGGAAAAGGGGAAAAAAACATGAAACACAAGGAATATACACAAAAAATGGAGAACGGCAAGTATGCTAGGGGGGCAACGTTTCGAGGGACTACCTCTTCATCTGGCCCATTCCCCCTGGTCCAAAAGGTCCCAGAGGTACTTCCCTAAGCCTCCCTTCCCCTATAACTGGTCAAATCAGACACCCCTGAAAATAGATAGCAAACATACAGTGTAGGCTAAATACAGCTAAACAGCTAATAGCAGGGAAGCAAGAATCCACTACAGTCAATGTCAGTAGTTCAAGTACTACCAGAAACTGTGTGCAATGGTACAGTCAAGGCTGAACACAGCCTGCAAGAAAGCAGCTTGCAAAGAAGCACCAGGAGTCCACAACAGTCAATGTAAGTGTAGCCATGTCTCCCCAGCGCTACCGCACCCCCCTCACCTGACTGCCGATCGCGGGGGCCGCCGCGTCCAATGGCGGCTCCGTTCGGCAGTGGCAGGGGAGAGGGCGGTCAGGTCCCGGCTCGGGGGTTGCCGGGGACGCGTGCGGCCGGTTGCCAAGGCCGCACGCGCATCTCAGGGCTCCTGGCGCTCCCGGAGCCGGGCGGATAGGGCGCCGCCATTGCGCTTCAACTCGCGCATGCGCAGTGAGTCCCCGGCGGCCCAGTTAGCTCGCGCATGCGCAGGGAGGCTGCGAGAGACAGGGCAGAGTCGCGCATGCGCAGGGAGAACCCTAGAGCCAGGGAGCAGTTGCGTGAGGGCAGGGAAGGCGCAGGAGAGTCGCGCGAGAGTAGGGGAAGTTAGTGAGAGGTTGCGGCGGCCATTACAGGTTTGTGTAGGCAGAGGGAAGGCACGCACGCGGCCTCAATGTTATTGTAGGGGCCTCGGGACTACAATTCCCATGAGGCATAGCGAGGCAGGCACCAGGTGCTTGATAGGAGCCAATAGGGCTGCAGGACTGCCCTGGAGGAAAGAGATACATTTTCCCGGGCTTTGCATGAGTCACGTCAGTTGGAGCAGCGGAGCAGAAGGGGAAGGAAGGATGCAGGGAGTGAGTGCAACTCCTGCATCCAGATAGGTACCCTCACCCTCCAGGTAGGCCCCAACTCCCCACCAGGTTAGTGGGTAACTGATAAGGGACGGCCCCAGTTAGGGACTCTGCCCTTAGTGTGAGTGCTGTCTTGTCAGAGTCACAGCTATTAGTGCTGTGAGGTCTGACAGGCAGGCACTGTGTTTGTGCAGCACGGTTGCTGCACGGACCAAGTAAGTGGCTGTGCGTAGTGCAGGTAGCTAGTTATAGGGAGGATTAGGGACTAGGGTAGAGGTACACCCCAGGGCCCAGTTAGTCCCCTATGACACCAGAGGAAGCTGTATGGTATAGGGTTGGCCTTAGGACAGGAAATCCTTCACCATAGTTAGAGCAGCAAGAGGGTTGCTGTCTGATCGCGTGTTCAGAGACTGTGTTAAAGAAGCACTCCGGCTGGAGATTCCTTTCCTGTGGATGCAGAGGTGCACCCACTCCTGCAGAGAGCAGTGCAGCACGCCGTGGGATCACTGTGCGGTGTTGCAGAGCTCCAAGGATTTTCCTGACCAGGACTGGTCAGGGAGGTAATATATATATTAAGTGCACCACCGGGCCCCAACACAGGGAAGCGCTATCCCTCACACTCACACTGGTCTTTATTGCTATGGACACTCAAGAGACTGAGGGGAATGTGATGATGGACATGTGGGTGGGGGATGGTACACAGTTGTATTGATGCACTGTTATTGATATAGTGTTTTGAAGTAAGGTGTTGTCATTGTTCATTCAGTAAACCTGTTATCCATAATACTGTGTATGTGGTTTCTGAGTGGGTTCCTATGTTAGGGTCATTCTACATTTCCCTAGAATCCTACATAGGTGGAGGCGCTGAACGAAGATCCGTTCCAGAGGATTCACCCCAGGCTCTCATTAGCGGAGGCTCAGACTGCCTGTGAGCCTGCAGGTATACGCACCACACCGGTAACAATACATGTTCTACTCACCCACACTACATATGAGATTGGGTGGGGTGGAATACCCGTTACATTTGGAGGCGCTGCTGAGATACACCTGGGGTGCCCTGTCCATTTTTTCCAAATTGTCCCGTCCCTATTTTTGTCGCCATGTTTGCGAAGTCCGGAGACGAGGTCCTTGCCTGGGCATTGAGGCAGTATATGGAGCCTGGCCAGGTAGTGGCGGTAGGAGGCATACCCGATAGTATACCCGCGGTTAAAGTCCGGGAGTATATGTGTAAAATCCCTGGGTGGCCGTGGGCATGTGTCTTAGAGGAGGAACAAGATCCCACGTCCACATGGAAAACCATTTTGTTTGTAGTGACTCACACTGAGGATATATGCCTGGCAGAGGCACCGTCCGCACTGTTCATGCCCGGGGGCCCCTCAGAAGGGTACCCCCTAGTCTATGCCGACCCAGCAAAATGGCGTCTCCCGCCAAATCAGGAGAGCGCACGTGCTGCTGACTGCAAGCCTGCACAGAAAGATGTCGCAACATTCTGTCCGGGTTTGGCGCGAAAATCAGAGCCCCTCCCCTGTGCTGTGAGTGACTCGGTGCAGAGCGAAAAACAATTCCTTGTAAAAGGTGCCCTTCCTTTAGATTCCACCAGGGGGAGCAAGCACGGTTATCTTCAACCATACGTGGACGCTGTGATAGACACTCTGATCTCTGAGGATGAGATGATGCATGAGGATGAGATGATGCATGAGGATGAGATAGACTGTCAGGGGATACACCCTAATGTGTATGTGCCCTGGCGAGCATGGAATAGATCTCCTTATGCTACTGTGCCCCTGCTTGCAAGAAGCCTATGAGGAGGGAGCCGTCATGTCCCAAGTGCCACTAGACTTCAGGATCACCGAGGTAGATGGGGAGCCGTGTACACAGTGCTTTAGCCCCACCTGTGACTGTTCTAGGGGAGCACTGGCGTGGGAGCCCAAATGTGATTGCTGCGGTGCAATTTTCTTGATGCCTATTGTACCCCAGCCTACAGAGCCAGCTAAGGAGCCAAGTGAACCCGTGGCGGAGAAGAGCGCGACTGCAGTGGCGGTACCGGAGCACGCCAGCTTCGTACCCACAACCACTGGCTGCATTTCAGAAGAATCTGGTGACTACCTTGCGGAGGATACTGTCATGATATCTTCCGGGGAAAAGGTGGAAGTCCCATCGGTGGCGATGCGCCTACCGGCGAACCCCCCCAGCGGTGATGCAGAGGATACAGAGTCTGCTGTAGGTCCGTGTACCCTGGAAGAGGTGTCTTCCGATGTTACGGACCCTGCTGTGGGCCCGTGTGCCCTACAATGGTCAGTCCGACCTACTACAGAGGTACCCTCGGTCCTAGAATAGGGACCAGTACCTAACGCCGACAAGGGTGAGTCGACTGCCCCAGGGGTGTCGGGGGTGAGCCTCCAGGTGACCGCGGAGCACGATGGCTCCTTAAGTCTGGTCGCCCGGGCAAAGGGCTCCCCTCTTCATCGCGTCCTGGTGGAGGTGTCCTCATTAGAAGGTAGCTGTCCAGAGAAGAGAGTGGACCAGTGCCTACCGTCGATCCTTCCGGAAGAAGAGAAGCCCATCGTCAGCGAGCCGAGTGGTAAGGAACCCCCTTGTTCCCCACAGACTCCGATGGAGGTGGCCGTGGAGAAGGCCAGAGTTGCGGCTTCTGAACGGAGTATGAGCCCGTGTGCTCCGACACAAGTGGTCCCAGGACTGGGATCCAATGCTCCCGAGTTTTCAGCGCGTAAGTGGACTGCCCCAGAAGTGCCGGGGGCAGGTCCCGATACCACCAAGGTGGGAACTGACAGCGTCCCCGAGGACCTGTTGGCCACCATGAATCACCGCAGGGGTAAGGTGTCTACTTTTTCCCCCCTGCCAGGTGAAACCGAGACATTTCCCAGTGCTTGCTTCTCAGTGGAAGCCTCGCAAGTCCGTAGGGACAAGGACTGTGTAAAGGACGATCCAGGGAGACTGGCCTCCTTTACGCCCAAAAAGGAGCGTGCCATTCGCCAGGTGGTGGACCGCGGGAAAGGTCCTGGCCTCCTGGTCTACCGCATCCCTGCCGCGGATGACCGGGTAAAGGTCTGCTTCAGAGACACTGGGCTACTCCTTCCACCAGGGGGAGGAAGTAGCGAAGAGCCAGAAACTGTCGCCTTAGAGTGTGCTCTCCAAGAAATTTTTCTGGGGGAGGCTCACGGACGCAAAAGTGAGGTACCCCCATCTGATCTGGTAGGGGCACCCCACAAATGGTCTCAGCCAGTCTCGGGTATTATTGAGTGTGATGTACTATGTAATCTGAGGTGTAAAGTCGACCTGATAATTGTAACAAATATGACATGCCGTATTTTATTGTGTAACCTTATGTCAGGGTATGGCGTTCTCCAAGCGAGGACGTTGGATTTTCCACCAGGGGGAGAGTGTAGCCATGTCTCCCCAGCGCTACCGCACCCCCCTCACCTGACTGCCGATCGCGGGGGCCGCCGCGTCCAATGGCGGCTCCGTTCGGCAGTGGCAGGGGAGAGGGCGGTCAGGTCCCAGCTCGGGGGTTGCCGGGGACGCGTGCGGCCGGTTGCCAAGGCCGCACGCGCATCTCAGGGCTCCTGGCGCTCCCGGAGCCGGGCGGATAGGGCGCCGCCATTGCGCTTCAACTCGCGCATGCGCAGTGAGTCCCCGGCGGCCCAGTTAGCTCGCGCATGCGCAGGGAGGCTGCGAGAGACAGGGCAGAGTCGCGCATGCGCAGGGAGAACCCTAGAGCCAGGGAGCAGTTGCGTGAGGGCAGGGAAGGCGCAGGAGAGTCGCGCGAGAGTAGGGGAAGTTAGTGAGAGGTTGCGGCGGCCATTACAGGTTTGTGTAGGCAGAGGGAAGGCACGCACGCGGCCTCAATGTTATTGTAGGGGCCTCGGGACTACAATTCCCATGAGGCATAGCGAGGCAGGCACCAGGTGCTTGATAGGAGCCAATAGGGCTGCAGGACTGCCCTGGAGGAAAGAGATACATTTTCCCGGGCTTTGCATGAGTCACGTCAGTTGGAGCAGCGGAGCAGAAGGGGAAGGAAGGATGCAGGGAGTGAGTGCAACTCCTGCATCCAGATAGGTACCCTCACCCTCCAGGTAGGCCCCAACTCCCCACCAGGTTAGTGGGTAACTGATAAGGGACGGCCCCAGTTAGGGACTCTGCCCTTAGTGTGAGTGCTGTCTTGTCAGAGTCACAGCTATTAGTGCTGTGAGTGGAGGTGGAGGGTTGGTCAGCGCACGGGATTTTGCTCAAACGTAGAGATAAGAGGATAGGAAGATATGGAACACGGTATTAGTGTTTTAGTAATCGAACGGTACAATACAGCCAAAAGAACTTTGGAATTAAAAATGTATGAGAAATATATTTTTAAAATAGCTTAAAACTCTTTGGAATTAAAGAACCTTGGTAATTAAAAGTAAATATATGAAAAAATATATTCTAAAATAGCTTAAAAATCCTTAAATAAAATCCTTAAATAAAATTTAAATGGAATTATGTGGTTTTTTTGTGAACAGAAGCAGAATACGTGCTATATGTGGATGACTAACAGGGTGTGTTTATATAGCCTGTTGTTGTCCACCTCCACTGCAACTACAAGAAGATTCCGGGCTTTATCTTCTCTACTGGTCCAGCTGCAGAAAACAACAAGGGCAAGTATACACTACCCTTTCTTTGGTTACACACTACCACACAGGCAACATCACAAGCCTATACAAATAGGGAGCGCCCCAACCTCTTTTCTTTTTGTCACATTAGTGCTGTGAGGTCTGACAGGCAGGCACTGTGTTTGTGCAGCACGGTTGCTGCACGGACCAAGTAAGTGGCTGTGCGTAGTGCAGGTAGCTAGTTATAGGGAGGATTAGGGACTAGGGTAGAGGTACACCCCAGGGCCCAGTTAGTCCCCTATGACACCAGAGGAAGCTGTATGGTATAGGGTTGGCCTTAGGACAGGAAATCCTTCACCATAGTTAGAGCAGCAAGAGGGTTGCTGTCTGATCGCGTGTTCAGAGACTGTGTTAAAGAAGCACTCCGGCTGGAGATTCCTTTCCTGTGGATGCAGAGGTGCACCCACTCCTGCAGAGAGCAGTGCAGCACGCCGTGGGATCACTGTGCGGTGTTGCAGAGCTCCAAGGATTTTCCTGACCAGGACTGGTCAGGGAGGTAATATATATATTAAGTGCACCACCGGGCCCCAACACAGGGAAGCGCTATCCCTCACACTCACACTGGTCTTTATTGCTATGGACACTCAAGAGACTGAGGGGAATGTGATGATGGACATGTGGGTGGGGGATGGTACACAGTTGTATTGATGCACTGTTATTGATATAGTGTTTTGAAGAAAGGTGTTGTCATTGTTCATTCAGTAAACCTGTTATCCATAATACTGTGTATGTGGTTTCTGAGTGGGTTCCTATGTTAGGGTCATTCTACATTTCCCTAGAATCCTACATAGGTGGAGGCGCTGAACGAAGATCCGTTCCAGAGGATTCACCCCAGGCTCTCATTAGCGGAGGCTCAGACTGCCTGTGAGCCTGCAGGTATACGCACCACACCGGTAACAATACATGTTCTACTCACCCACACTACATATGAGATTGGGTGGGGTGGAATACCCGTTACATAAGATTAATGGCAATAGCAAATGAAGACAGTAATCAAACCCTGTGGTCTGCTCCTTGTGCTCGTGTGGAGTGCTCAGCACTGTTGTGGACTCCTGGTGCTGAGTGGACAAGCTGCTTTCTGATTTCTTGGTGCTTCTTTGCAAGCTGCTTTCTTGCTGGCTGTGTTCAGCCTTGACTGTACCATTGCACACAGTTTCTGGTAGTACTTGAACTACTGACATTGACTGTAGTGGATTCTTGCTTCCCTGCTATTAGCTGTTTAGCTGTATTTAGCCTACACTGTATGTTTGCTATCTATTTTCAGGGGTGTCTGATTTGACCAGTTATAGGGGAAGGGAGGCTTAGGGAAGTACCTCTGGGACCTTTTGGACTAGGGGGAATGGGCCAGATGAAGAGGTAGTCCCTCGAAACGTTGCCCCCCTAGCATACTTGCCGTTCTCCATTTTTTGTGTATATTTCTTGTGTTTCATGTTTTTTTCCCCTTTTCCTTTTCCCCCCCCCACCCCTCACTTTGTGACATGCCCATTTGTGATACTGGTTTCTGCAAACACATTTGATTTATTTCTGGTTTGTTTTATTATTAAATGTTTATTCTGCATTACAACTGTTTTCATCATTTAGCCATTAGACAGTGAGTGCTGGTACTTACGTAGATTTGTTAGTATTATACAGGGGAATAAGGGTCCCCTTTGGTTCCGTGCACCCTGCAATTGCATTAATTTAACATAATCAGAGTGCTGTCTATCGCCCCCCTTTTTCACTTATAAGAATACCTGCTGGGCGCTCCAACACCCGGTCGCTGATACTTCGAAAAGGATCCGCAGACCCCGCGTCTTCTCTCATGAGTAGTCCCTCACTGTCAGGGAGATCTCTTACGAGCCTTGACAATGTAGTCTGATCCCAAACTACAGATCACCATGTAACTCAGGAAGACTCTGTGTCCCTGACTGCTACTATCAGTAAATGGGTGAAGTCCCTATCTAGGGTGGTTCCCTGCAGTACCACAAGCTGGTGGTGACTCAGGGCCTGCACTGGGGCCTAGGGGAATATGCTGGCCTATGCAGTGGGTCATTGACACCCTGCACCACGCACCTCCTCTCCCCTTGCTCTCCCAGGACCCACTGGCTAGCGTGGTCTCTTCTGCACGCTTACCTTTCCTGTCTGCCAGCAACTCTCTAGCCCTATTGGCTGCCTGGCACCTCGTGATCCTGCTGAGGTTCATGGGAATTGTAGTCCCAGATCAGAGCCTGTACCTGATTGGTCCCGCTTCACGCGCTTCTATCCTGCGCATGCGCGAACCATCGGAAGGTGTCGCCGCAACTCTCTCTCTTTTGCGCATGTGCAACCAAACGTAACATGGCGGTGCCCTGCAGCAATATCTCTGGGAGCCCCCGGCGACACAGCCGCCCCCCACAGCTCCCCACACAGCGAGGAGGTAAACCGGAAGCTTCGGGTACTCTGGCTACACAGGAAAAGGGCCTGATTTTTTCTATGTCCCGTATCGCCGCTCAGCCCAAGCTTCTTGCCAACTTTTTGTGGCTCGGTTATTTGGAGAAAAATTCTCCATTCTAGAGTCTCGATCCGCGGCGAGATGCTGATCGGGGCAACTAGAATACAGAGAGTTTGAAAAGCTGGCGATGAGCGGCAAGATAGGGCTTATCACCAAGTGCGTGGCGGATTATTTTTTCTGACAAAAAAAAACCCCCTCTGAGATTTGCTTATCTCGCCAGCATAATGGGGTTTACTGAATCGCAGTAGGCATATTTGCCAAAAAACTGGCGAGATAGGCCTTATCGCCGTTTACTGCATGATGCCCTTAATGTTTAAGTTACCAGTGTTCTTGCTGTAAATGTAAAATAGTGCCAACAGTCATTCGCGAGGAAACTGCAACGCCATACCCTAATGTCCCTATTGGCCCGTGGAACCCACTGGATTTGGCAGTGATTTGGATTTCCCAAACAGGAGCTGATAGACCAGCAACTAAAATTGTAAATATCTCAGAAACCTAAAAATAGCATGCTATTCAATTCTATTTATTTATTCTTTCAAGTGAAAGAAACAAACACGAAGGTGGAATTGCTGCTGTAAAGTTAGATGTGTTCTCCGGTCTGTTTAAATGTTTATGTCTTCTGGGATTAAACCTGGCTTCCTAATGCACATCACAGTTTTGCACTTCACAATGAAAAGCTAACGAAGAGGAAAAAAGAGCGTGAGAAATAATCCTCTGTCCAAATCCAAGAGAGGAGGGAGCTTTAGCCACGAATGAATGTCCGACCTTTTTGTCTCTGCTGTGACGTGTTCAGCTGCGAAGAGGCACCTGCAAATATGCAAACAATAATTCAGTCTCTAAATTATTTATGTGCACTAGCAGTTATGCCAAATTTATCTTACTTGCCATTGAAGGCTCTATACTTTATATTCCTGAGGGATCTATGTTCATCCCAATTATTTGATCTCATGGCTCTCACTTTATGCTCTCTCTTAACAACTCAATGATTCTCTGTTTCTACCCATGTAATCATTCGTCAAGAAAGTAAAATAGATACTCAAAAGTGGCAGATGAATGCATTGCTTTCCTGGCAGTAATTTGGGGGTTCATAATTTAAAGAATACTGTTAGCACTGCTATAAGTGGTTTCAAAATGTCTTGCAAGGAAAGCTACAAAATGTCTTTCATTTCCCGACAACAGCATCAACAAAGCCAAGGGAAAATTGGATACTAACCGATTAAATTTAAAGGTCCCATACCATCACCACAAAGGGAAACACATCTAAAAGTAAGGCTGATCATTATTATTATTATTATTATTATTATTTATTATTATTATTATTAAAACCATGACATTACTTCCAGTTGTAAAAAGCAATGCATTGCAGTGACAAAAACTAGTCTACATTAAGGGACTGACCCTTTCATCTCAATATTCAATCTCCCACCGAAATTAATGAGGGCAAATGGTAAAAGAATTATGCACGGGCATGTTTAAATCAGTAGACATCATAACACACAACCCCTGTAAGCTCAAACACAGACCCACCTCACTATATATATTTATGTTAAAAAGAGTGCTATTGGCATGGGCGTCCGCAGAATTTTTTTTGGGGGGGGGGGCATAATTTTAACTCATTGGTAGTGCTACCAATGAGAGCCACCTCATTCCCGGGTGCTGGGAGGGAGGGAGTGCTGGGAGGGAGGGAGGGAGGGAGGGGGGGCGGGCGTGAGACTAGCGGGCGGCTGCAGCATCCCCCGCGGCTGCTGCTGGGTTGGCGCATGGAGGCGGGCGCGAGACTGGCGGTGGGCAGCTGCATCCCTCGCGGATGCTGCTGGGTTGGCGCCTGGAGGTGGGTGGCTAGGGGGGGGCCAGATTTGCGGGCGGCTGCAGCATCTCCCGCAGCAGCTGCTGGGTTGGCGCGCGGAGGTGGGCTGGGGGGGGGACACGTCAGACTGGCAGGCGGCTCCAGCATCCCCTGCGGCTGCTGCCTGGGACAGGAGGCACGTGCGGGGGAACCTGGGTTGGCGCACGCGCACGGTGGATGCTGGGTTGGCTGGGTTGGGTCCCCACCCTCCGTCCCACGCTGGGAGGGGGAGCAGGCCCACAGGCAGCAGGCTGGACACCCTGCTTGCCCTGCGGGATCTCGGGGCTGCGAGTGATCCAGTGGGGGGTAAGCGCCCCCCCTTGCCCCCTCCTGCGGACTGCCATGGCTATTGGGTATGTGACAATGTATAAACAAAAGACAGAGAACCCCAATACTACATCCAACGTGAGATGCAGCTTTGACTGGCCAGTCTATTAAGACTTCTTCCTCATATTAGAGTGGTAAAGAGAACATTTGCAGAGATAGTGCTAGGAGTTATGGAAAAAGAGGGCACACCTTGACGTGGTCTGCAGCTTACAAAGGCTTTGGCCAAAGAATTTAACTAAGTGAGCTTCACATATGGGAGAAGAGCAGATAAGTATTTAACTACAGTATATGATGTGTCATGTTGGATGTATCATTGGGGTTTTCTGTCTTTCAGTACAGATCATGCACACAACAAATACAATTCTGTGCCCACATACGCGAATCTAACAACAGGCAAAATTAAGGGTAGTATTCAGTTTGTGTTGATCTATTTATGCATATGATATATACAGGTTAACGCAGGGGTTCTCAGATCCAGTCCTCGAGACTCCCCAACAGGTCCGGCTTTAAGGATTTTGCTGCTTCAGCACAGGGGGCTCAATCAGTGGCTCCTTTTAAAACTGAGCCACTGATTGAGCCACCGGTGCTGAAGCAGGGATATTGTGAAAACTGACCTACTGTATTGGGTGGGAGGGGGTCTTGGGGCCTGGACTTGAGAACCCCCTGGTTAAGCAGTACAAAATAAAGAAAATAATCTGGATTTTTGTGCTAAAATGTTTGCCCTTGTCATGGAAGAACAGAATTTAACTCAGGCATCAAAGCACCAGACAGGACACAGCAGTTCAATAAAGAATTTTTATTCCAGTCGGAGACAGCAATCACAACACAAAAATACAAATCAGAGCTATACTCACAAAAATGGGGCATATGGGGGGAATCGTAGCTGGTTAGGTGCTAAGCGCCACATTGAAGGTTACCCAGGGTTCACTTCCACATTCAGTAGGGGTAGGGATCATCCAGACCTCTCTGGTACAATTCGCAGCAGAGCACTGTCCCGCTAAAATGTCCTGCTCTCTGCTTCTCTGGTACAGCTACAGTCCCGTAGCATAAAACACTTTTTCATTTGTATGTATGTATGTATGTATGTATGTCTTTATTTATATAGCGCCATTAGTGTACATAGCGCTTTACATTAGTAATACATGCGACAATCATATAAATAACAAATAATACAAATAACAGGTCATCATGTTCAGCCTTGACTGTACCATTGCACACAGTTTCTGGTAGTACTTGAACTACTGACATTGACTGTAGTGGATTCTTGCTTCCCTGCTATTAGCTGTTTAGCTGTATTTAGCCTACACTGTATGTTTGCTATCTATTTTCAGGGGTGTCTGATTTGACCAGTTATAGGGGAAGGGAGGCTTAGGGAAGTACCTCTGGGACCTTTTGGACTAGGGGGAATGGGCCAGATGAAGAGGTAGTCCCTCGAAACGTTGCCCCCCTAGCATACTTGCCGTTCTCCATTTTTTGTGTATATTTCTTGTGTTTCATGTTTTTTTCCCCTTTTCCTTTTCCCCCCCCCACCCCTCACTTTGTGACATGCCCATTTGTGATACTGGTTTCTGCAAACACATTTGATTTATTTCTGGTTTGTTTTATTATTAAATGTTTATTCTGCATTACAACTGTTTTCATCATTTAGCCATTAGACAGTGAGTGCTGGTACTTACGTAGATTTGTTAGTATTATACAGGGGAATAAGGGTCCCCTTTGGTTCCGTGCACCCTGCAATTGCATTAATTTAACATAATCAGAGTGCTGTCTATCGCCCCCCTTTTTCACTTATAAGAATACCTGCTGGGCGCTCCAACACCCGGTCGCTGATACTTCGAAAAGGATCCGCAGACCCCGCGTCTTCTCTCATGAGTAGTCCCTCACTGTCAGGGAGATCTCTTACGAGCCTTGACAATGTAGTCTGATCCCAAACTACAGATCACCATGTAACTCAGGAAGACTCTGTGTCCCTGACTGCTACTATCAGTAAATGGGTGAAGTCCCTATCTAGGGTGGTTCCCTGCAGTACCACAAGCTGGTGGTGACTCAGGGCCTGCACTGGGGCCTAGGGGAATATGCTGGCCTATGCAGTGGGTCATTGACACCCTGCACCACGCACCTCCTCTCCCCTTGCTCTCCCAGGACCCACTGGCTAGCGTGGTCTCTTCTGCACGCTTACCTTTCCTGTCTGCCAGCAACTCTCTAGCCCTATTGGCTGCCTGGCACCTCGTGATCCTGCTGAGGTTCATGGGAATTGTAGTCCCAGATCAGAGCCTGTACCTGATTGGTCCCGCTTCACGCGCTTCTATCCTGCGCATGCGCGAACCATCGGAAGGTGTCGCCGCAACTCTCTCTCTTTTGCGCATGTGCAACCAAACGTAACATGGCGGTGCCCTGCAGCAATATCTCTGGGAGCCCCCGGCGACACAGCCGCCCCCCACAGCTCCCCACACAGCGAGGAGGTAAACCGGAAGCTTCGGGTACTCTGGCTACACAGGAAAAGGGCCTGATTTTTTCTATGTCCCGTATCGCCGCTCAGCCCAAGCTTCTTGCCAACTTTTTGTGGCTCGGTTATTTGGAGAAAAATTCTCCATTCTAGAGTCTCGATCCGCGGCGAGATGCTGATCGGGGCAACTAGAATACAGAGAGTTTGAAAAGCTGGCGATGAGCGGCAAGATAGGGCTTATCACCAAGTGCGTGGCGGATTATTTTTTCTGACAAAAAAAACCCCCCTCTGAGATTTGCTTATCTCGCCAGCATAATGGGGTTTACTGAATCGCAGTAGGCATATTTGCCAAAAAACTGGCGAGATAGGCCTTATCGCCGTTTACTGCATGATGCCCTTAATGTTTAAGTTACCAGTGTTCTTGCTGTAAATGTAAAATAGTGCCAACAGTCATTCGCGAGGAAACTGCAACGCCATACCCTAATGTCCCTATTGGCCCGTGGAACCCACTGGATTTGGCAGTGATTTGGATTTCCCAAACAGGAGCTGATAGACCAGCAACTAAAATTGTAAATATCTCAGAAACCTAAAAATAGCATGCTATTCAATTCTATTTATTTATTCTTTCAAGTGAAAGAAACAAACACGAAGGTGGAATTGCTGCTGTAAAGTTAGATGTGTTCTCCGGTCTGTTTAAATGTTTATGTCTTCTGGGATTAAACCTGGCTTCCTAATGCACATCACAGTTTTGCACTTCACAATGAAAAGCTAACGAAGAGGAAAAAAGAGCGTGAGAAATAATCCTCTGTCCAAATCCAAGAGAGGAGGGAGCTTTAGCCACGAATGAATGTCCGACCTTTTTGTCTCTGCTGTGACGTGTTCAGCTGCGAAGAGGCACCTGCAAATATGCAAACAATAATTCAGTCTCTAAATTATTTATGTGCACTAGCAGTTATGCCAAATTTATCTTACTTGCCATTGAAGGCTCTATACTTTATATTCCTGAGGGATCTATGTTCATCCCAATTATTTGATCTCATGGCTCTCACTTTATGCTCTCTCTTAACAACTCAATGATTCTCTGTTTCTACCCATGTAATCATTCGTCAAGAAAGTAAAATAGATACTCAAAAGTGGCAGATGAATGCATTGCTTTCCTGGCAGTAATTTGGGGGTTCATAATTTAAAGAATACTGTTAGCACTGCTATAAGTGGTTTCAAAATGTCTTGCAAGGAAAGCTACAAAATGTCTTTCATTTCCCGACAACAGCATCAACAAAGCCAAGGGAAAATTGGATACTAACCGATTAAATTTAAAGGTCCCATACCATCACCACAAAGGGAAACACATCTAAAAGTAAGGCTGATCATTATTATTATTATTATTATTATTATTTATTATTATTATTATTAAAACCATGACATTACTTCCAGTTGTAAAAAGCAATGCATTGCAGTGACAAAAACTAGTCTACATTAAGGGACTGACCCTTTCATCTCAATATTCAATCTCCCACCGAAATTAATGAGGGCAAATGGTAAAAGAATTATGCACGGGCATGTTTAAATCAGTAGACATCATAACACACAACCCCTGTAAGCTCAAACACAGACCCACCTCACTATATATATTTATGTTAAAAAGAGTGCTATTGGCATGGGCGTCCGCAGAATTTTTTTTGGGGGGGGGGCATAATTTTAACTCATTGGTAGTGCTACCAATGAGAGCCACCTCATTCCCGGGTGCTGGGAGGGAGGGAGTGCTGGGAGGGAGGGAGGGAGGGAGGGGGGGCGGGCGTGAGACTAGCGGGCGGCTGCAGCATCCCCCGCGGCTGCTGCTGGGTTGGCGCATGGAGGCGGGCGCGAGACTGGCGGTGGGCAGCTGCATCCCTCGCGGATGCTGCTGGGTTGGCGCCTGGAGGTGGGTGGCTAGGGGGGGGCCAGATTTGCGGGCGGCTGCAGCATCTCCCGCAGCAGCTGCTGGGTTGGCGCGCGGAGGTGGGCTGGGGGGGGGGACACGTCAGACTGGCAGGCGGCTCCAGCATCCCCTGCGGCTGCTGCCTGGGACAGGAGGCACGTGCGGGGGAACCTGGGTTGGCGCACGCGCACGGTGGATGCTGGGTTGGCTGGGTTGGGTCCCCACCCTCCGTCCCACGCTGGGAGGGGGAGCAGGCCCACAGGCAGCAGGCTGGACACCCTGCTTGCCCTGCGGGATCTCGGGGCTGCGAGTGATCCAGTGGGGGGTAAGCGCCCCCCCTTGCCCCCTCCTGCGGACTGCCATGGCTATTGGGTATGTGACAATGTATAAACAAAAGACAGAGAACCCCAATACTACATCCAACGTGAGATGCAGCTTTGACTGGCCAGTCTATTAAGACTTCTTCCTCATATTAGAGTGGTAAAGAGAACATTTGCAGAGATAGTGCTAGGAGTTATGGAAAAAGAGGGCACACCTTGACGTGGTCTGCAGCTTACAAAGGCTTTGGCCAAAGAATTTAACTAAGTGAGCTTCACATATGGGAGAAGAGCAGATAAGTATTTAACTACAGTATATGATGTGTCATGTTGGATGTATCATTGGGGTTTTCTGTCTTTCAGTACAGATCATGCACACAACAAATACAATTCTGTGCCCACATACGCGAATCTAACAACAGGCAAAATTAAGGGTAGTATTCAGTTTGTGTTGATCTATTTATGCATATGATATATACAGGTTAACGCAGGGGTTCTCAGATCCAGTCCTCGAGACTCCCCAACAGGTCCGGCTTTAAGGATTTTGCTGCTTCAGCACAGGGGGCTCAATCAGTGGCTCCTTTTAAAACTGAGCCACTGATTGAGCCACCGGTGCTGAAGCAGGGATATTGTGAAAACTGACCTACTGTATTGGGTGGGAGGGGGTCTTGGGGCCTGGACTTGAGAACCCCCTGGTTAAGCAGTACAAAATAAAGAAAATAATCTGGATTTTTGTGCTAAAATGTTTGCCCTTGTCATGGAAGAACAGAATTTAACTCAGGCATCAAAGCACCAGACAGGACACAGCAGTTCAATAAAGAATTTTTATTCCAGTCGGAGACAGCAATCACAACACAAAAATACAAATCAGAGCTATACTCACAAAAATGGGGCATATGGGGGGAATCGTAGCTGGTTAGGTGCTAAGCGCCACATTGAAGGTTACCCAGGGTTCACTTCCACATTCAGTAGGGGTAGGGATCATCCAGACCTCTCTGGTACAATTCGCAGCAGAGCACTGTCCCGCTAAAATGTCCTGCTCTCTGCTTCTCTGGTACAGCTACAGTCCCGTAGCATAAAACACTTTTTCATTTGTATGTATGTATGTATGTATGTATGTCTTTATTTATATAGCGCCATTAGTGTACATAGCGCTTCACATTAGTAATACATGCGACAATCATATAAATAACAAATAATACAAATAACAGGTCATGGGAATAAGTGCTTGAGAGATAAAAGTAACATTGTAGAAGAGGAGTCCCTGCTCCGAGGAGCTTACAATCGAATTGGTGGGGAGAACGTACAGAGACAGTAGGAGGGCATTCAGGTAAGTGCGTCTGCAGGGGGCCAAACTTTATGTATCGTGTATAGTATTAGCCACGGTGTTACTCATATTTCCCACTGGCAATGCACTCAGCTTCATTTTCTGGTGTCTCTGGCAAAAACTCAGAGCACACTGCTTAATCTGCCTGCCCGACAGGATCCGAACGAACTGTGGAGCGCTTATCGGGTTCCCTTTTTCTAGCTTCCCTGCCGCTATAGGAAACATGGTAGAGGGGCGGGCGACCAATCACAGCATGGATGCTGCTCACGTACCAATCAGGAGCCGAGGGCTTGCCTGCATTGGAAAATCATGGCCGGGGGCGGGCATAGGGAGTTAAAGGGCTTGTGGAGGGAAATACAAAAACTGGCCAATGGGAGCAGCGTCTACTCGGCAACTGCTTTCTCTGGCTTACAGGTTATCTCCTGCTGGGCTGGCATTGCTCTGGCTGGGAAGGCAACCATTTTCTCTGCTTTTTGGGAACATGTCCCTCCGGCCTGATCTCCCCCTAGACACTTTATTCTTTGTCTCCTGTATCCCTCCTCCCCCTGCAGACCCAGCAGAAGCTCTTTTCTCTGGACATGCGGACAGCACAAAGGGTTTCTCAGCCCTGCATGTCCTGAGACGTTGGCTCTGCTTTATTGATACACCAAACACATTTATATACTTGCAATACATTTTTACACACAGGAATAAAGAGTACACTTTTACATAGAATGCAAGGGGCTACCAGGTATGTAATAACCAGCGGGTAACTCAGGGGTCTGTTGGCTGGTTGAGCCCCAGGGAAGGAAGGGACGGGACCGGGGACTGGGCTGAACCTTTATTTTTCCGAGCCCTGGGGCCCTTTTCCATCACATCCCTTAATAATGAAATGTTTTAGAAACTGTTCACCAAAATGTGTAAAGAACATTCTTCTTAGATGACTATACCCAAATGCCATTTAAATGGGAAGCAGTGAAATGGAAAACATTTCTTGTCCAAGGGCGTGTGAAGGTCAGCCTAATGCTGCTATTGTACAGTAGAGGTTGTGAACTGACTGAGAATTTGGATACTAGTTTAATCCCAAATTAAAATAATTTGTTCTGGGAGACCTTGTAATATTGGATTATCTGATTATAACCCTGCATTATAATAAATGATGCAAGGTACAGTACATAGGAGAAAATAAACACTGTTAAAAATGATGTATAGTGCCCAGAGTCATAGCTGAGTATAGTCAATAGTATGTATACTAATATAAACCTCCCTGCCCGACTCCTAGGGAGTTTCAATGTCTCTTGAATTGGCTTACTCAGTGTTGGTTATCTTGTCAGGGTGCTGGATTCGTGCAGGCTGGGCATTAGTAATACAATGATGGGCGCCAGGAACTTTATTCATACTGTACAAACAGGAGCTTTATTAATCAACAGCCATAAAGTCTCATTTACATTGTATACATGACTTTGTGTATAGTCACCTCACTAGAAAGAATTATGCTGCACTATTCATGATAAGTGCACGTGACTATATTGTGCACTACAATATTAACACTTAACTTTAATTTGTGTTATGTGTGAGGGTGGCTGCCAATCAGTGAATCTGAACACCCTGGCCAGATAAAAGTATAGCAGTGAAAAACAGATTCTCTGCGGCACTTAGTGCTATTATATACAATGTGACAATTCACTAGTAATTAATTTTAAATGTTGCTAATGCAAACAAAATTGAAACATCATTCGATAGACATGAAATCAAACATACTTAGGGGCCTATGCAGAGACCTGCGAGAACCCCTATCTCGCCAGTTTTTTGGCAAATATGCCTACAGCAATTCAGTAAATGCCGGAAAAGTGGCGAGATGAGGAAAATCCGTCGGTTTTTTTTCCAAAAAAAAAAAAACTCGCTGCGCGGGTGGCGAGAATCAATATTTTGCCAGTTTTAAAAACCCGCCGTATTCTAGTAGCGCCGATCAGCATCTTGGCGCTGATCGGCGCTCTAGAATGGAGACATTTTCTCCAATTCGCTCCGCCAACAAAAGTTGGCAAAAATCTGGTGCTGAGCGGCGATACATAGAAAAAATCAGGCCCTTTTCCTGGCTCGGATTGATGCCGGCAGTCTCCGGAGCTGATACCCATTAATACCAGCACCGGAGGCCCCCGGCATGCATCTGAGGCAGGAAAAATGCATTTAAAGGCCACTTCATTACCTTAGCGGCTAACCGCTAAGGCAATGAAGGGGTTAACCAGCCGTGCCAGGTTTATTGTGGGTGAAGGGGGTATTTGGCCCTTGGTGGCTCTTTAGGGCTTGCGGGGGTGTTGCGGGTAGACTTAACCCCTTCATGACCATAGCGGTTAATACCGCTAAGGTCATGAAGGGGTTAAACCCTCCCGCTACCCACCCGCAAGCCCTAAACAACCACCGTTGGGGCTAATACCCACTTCACCCATCCCCGCTACCCACAATAAAAAAAATACACACACAACAGCCCCACAATAAATAAATATATATATATATATATATCAATATATAAATATATATATATATCACCAACAACCATATATATATATATCTCTCTCTATATATATATAGAGATATATATATATATATAGAGAGAGAGATTTTACACCAACAACCCAATAAATATATATATAAATATATATATATATATATATATATATATATATATATATATATATATATATATATATATATATATATATATATATATATATTACACCAACAACCCAATAAATAAATATATATATATATATACATATATATATATATATATATATATATATATATATTACACCAACAACACCTATACCCCCCTAACATACAGTACATATATGCAAAGCAATGATACTATAGGCCGACGGTTGCCCTCGGGTGTTACCCGCAGGTGTCCGCATGGGCCTGCAGTACCAATTCTGTGCCCCTCTCCCCAAATTAATTTAGAAACACAAATATTAATAAAGAAATACCCCCCCCCCCACTAAAACATACAGTATAGTAATGGGCACAATTACTATTATCCACATCTGGATAATAGTGAATTTGCCCATTTAAAATACATAAAGAACAATAAATATAATAAATATATATAGCACTCACCCATGTCCGGCTGGCACGATGAAGGCCATCCTCATCTTCATCACCGTCCATGCCCCCTCCGATGCTACAAAACATAAACAAGAATAAAAACAGCCAATGTAATGTCCCCTAACCCCTTAATCACCATTGCGGTTATTAACCGCTACATTCATTAAGGGGTTAACCCACCCTCACCCACCACTCGGGAGGCCTAAATACCCTCCCCCACTACCCACCCTGTGAGGTCTAACCACCCTCACTCAATACCCAGCCGGGAGGCCTACCCACATACCCTTGGGGCCAATAACCCCTTCCCCCACCCCCAGTACCCACAATAAAAACAATACACCGCCCCCACAATAAACATCATTATATTTATTAAATACATAACCCACCCCCTGTGCCCTCCCATAAATACATGATTTATTATTTTACATACAGGGTTAATACCCCAGGCCCACAGGAGTCCCTGGTGGGCCTGATGGGTCACCTCACAGACCTACAGTAGCCCAGCACCATGTTTCAAACAGGGTCTCGAGGCCTGCGGGTGGTCCCCGCCAGGCGCCGTGGTCCACCAGGTGGTCTCCGCGGGTCACCGTGGGCCACAATGGGGTCTTCACGGTAGGCCCGTGGATGTCTGGGGGGCCCCGGGTCAGATCCACAGGTGTCTGAGGGGCCTCGGGTGGTTCCCATCGGGGTCTGGGGGACAGACATAACAATATAAACCAATTACCATCCAGCACACTGCTAGTTACCATGGATGTAGAATCCCTCTACAGCAACATCCCCCACAAGGATGGTACTGTATTGAGGCATGCCTACATTTCCTTACAACATCTCACCTGGATCAGAAATACAGTGCTGATGGAATTACCAAACTGATAGAATACATCCTCACACACAACTGATTCAGATTCAATAAGGAAATGTACCTACAACTAATGGGGTCTGCAATGGGTACCAAGATGGCACCGCAATATGCTAATCTTTTCATGGCAAATCTTGAACAAAGATTCCTAACTACGTGCCTCCACAAGCCCTACAAATACTACAGATACATAGATGAACTGTTTATAATATGGACAGAGGGTTAAGGAAACCTAAAACAATTCCACGAGTCCCTGAACTCATTCCATCAATTAAACTCAAAATGGATTGTTCGTCAAACCTGGTAAACTTTCTAGATACAACAGTAACACTGAAAAATGGCAAACTACACACATCTGTATACAAGAAACCAACAGACAGATGCAGTTACCTCCAGAACTCCAACTTCCATCCCACTCATACAAAACAAGGCATCATACACAGCCAGGCTATAAGATACCACCGCATATGCTCTGACACTGAAGACAGAAACCATTATCTCACAACCCTGACCGAATCGTTCAGACAGAAGGGATACAAGCCAAAGACCATTGTCAAAACTATTACATCTGCACTAAATGCCCCACGAGAAAATCTGCTACAATACAGACAGAAAGAACCTTCTGTACCACATGCATACCACTAGTGGCCACATACAACCCTCTAGGAAGAGGGTATACAAAGTACATTGGGGAAACAAGCCAAAAACTTCAAGGCAGAATGAATATGCACAGGCACCCTATACAACAACATGAAGAAGGAAGATACTGCTCACCAGTGGGACATCATTTCTCACAACCAGATCATTCCATAAATGATTTAAAAATCAAATCCTCAATGGAATGTTTAAACGTACCCAAGAACGGAAAACATTTGAACTCAGAATGATAAGACTCTTTGACACCAAAACAAAGGGACTTAATGCGGATATGGGGTTTCTCACACACTATCAGAATTGTTTGTAATCATCCTGCCTGTCTCTGTTCTTATCCACACCTTATCCCCCCCCCCCCCCCCAGCATCACCCTCCCCCTCCATGCTGTGCCTTGTCACCCTTCCATGGCTTCAAACACTTTATCACCCCACCTTATCTACAGTACATATCTGTTGTCTCTTTGCGGTATTTTTGTTTTGTTATTTTTTTCTTCCTGCTCTCCCTTACCCTATTTTAGCCATATTCCTTTGTTAATCAGTATTGCTTTACCTGAGGAAGAGAGGAGAACTCTTGAAAGCTTGTCCTATGACATAAATTGTTAGTCCAAATAAAAAAGGTATCACCTAATACTGAAGAACTCATTTATTCTGCACTATCGCAACTGGACTAACACGGCTATTTCCGTTTTTTATATATATATATATATATATATATATGTGTGTGTGTGTGTGTGTGTGTGTGTGTGTTGCGATGACATCACTATCACTAGGCAAAAGAGGGCAGAGCTATGATTCTGCCTAGACACCAAGCACCATGTGATGGGGAAAGGGGCATTACTCTGTGTGGGTCCACACAATTAACCCTCTAAGACCATGGAAATCCCAAATGGGGGGTTACACTAAACTAAAGGAAAAGATTCATACAGCAATCATGGTACCTCCTGCTGTAGGATGTGTGGATCACTCTAATTTATGTTTCTCAATTATTTATTTACTAGATGCTGATATGATTTCCAGGAAAAAAAACATCACTTATCATAGTAGGAGACAGCAAACTACTGTAAATTTGTGTTGAAAGACAGTAGCTGGGTAATCCCACCTGGTTTCAGTGCTATCCAAAGCCTTTATCAAGTTTGTAGCCCTCAAACATATGTATTTGCCCTTTGACAAATGCAGTACGCAAGAGTCTGCACCAACTGTACCCACAGTATCAGGACTTAAACAATGCAGTTACGTTTAAATGCAAGATGGATAAAGAGATGTAAGAATACGGAGCGAGAGTCATTTTACTACATTGCTTTTATGAATAGTGTTAAACAAGCATTGAAACAACAACCCTTCCACCATAAGCCTTAAAAAAAGCAGCGCATGCCAAATATATCACATTTCTTTTTGAGTAGAAGAATACAACTGATGATGTGCTGTTTGCTGTAAAATGGATTTATAAACACATGCACACCGGTGTCATTTTAAAACTACAAAGACAGACAGAAAATATGAAAAACATTTGCATGCAAAAACAAATTGAGTACACACGTTTCCATGTCAGCCCGGTTCTTATTGCTTATTCTGAGATGTTTGCCTTACTATTATGCTCCAGAATTAACTGCCATGGGCTACACTGCAGTTGCTTGACAGTTTAATAGATCCTTTTTAAAGTTGTGTGAAGTTATTAAGTTCAACTAGCCTTGATCCTTTAGCTTTACTATATAGAGGTAATGTAGTATTAGGATGAGGTGCCACTTGCTGCACCTGCCTGTTTAATATTTGACATATTTTTGTCCCAGATCAACAGAGGCATGTCAAGTGACCTAACGGGATGTTAAACTAAGTTGACCACTCGTTAGATGTTACGTGCACCTTTAAAGCTCAATAATGTTAGGCTAAGCCATGTTTGTGTCCGGAAGGGGCATTGCATTAAGTATAATGGACGTTAGTGCTACTGCGATACAGACGAGAAATTCCCCGCAACAACGCCTATCCACAAAAGTGTGTTAAACCTAATGAAGGGATTTAACAAGACGTCAGTTAAGTTATACCTACGGTGGTGCCACTCCCATCCAGACCCTGAAATATCGGTTTTGCTGGAGAGGGAGAGTCCTATTTTTGTAACGTTGCAAGTCACTTTTATACCTCTCCGAACCCTCCCTTACACAACAGGTGGAGAGATACACGTGAACAAAACTGAAGACACCTGAGATACCTGGGAAATATATTAACTTAGATATGCAAAGTATATTCAAATGATATATAATGTCCAGGTCTTTTAGGCGTGTTTTGTTCACAGGTATATCTATGAGTGTTGTATAAAGGAGTGTTTGGAGTATATATGCAAGTCATTTGGATACTAAAAAATAGGACTCTCTCCCTCTTCTATAAACCCATCCAGGGTTTGGATGTAATTTACTGTTATCTTGTTATATTTTCATATTTAGTGTATAAAAAGTATTAAATGCACATGCATTTTTTTATTCATAGACTCATTTTAAACCAGCTACCCAGCAAATCTACTCTTTCAATTTCATCCTATTAGACAGTGAAAATGTACAGTCAGGTGACGTTAGAAGTACTCCAAGGAAGCATCAGAATATGAAATAATACAATATAAACCGCAGTCAGAACCAATTTTCTGGAATACACTTTACATACCATGTAATATCAGTACATTTACTTAGAGATCTGCATAATAATGTGAAGATCCAGAGAATAAATTATAGAGCACCACCATTTTTCACTGGAATACTCTTATAACTCATCAGAAGTGCTGGATAAATTCACCATTTGTTAACAAAACGAACCTGTACAAAGCAAAACAAATGCAGGTAAATTCCAGAACAGTAGACGTGAATTAGGTCAATTTAACTGCGACAAGAACTCAATCGGATGCTTTTTCACTTTTCTATAAATTCAGCTCCTGCAATTTATCGTATTTAGGAAGGATATTTTTTTTAATGGTTTTTAATGAAGGAAGGACTTATGATTTAAACCAAGGTTTTCTTAAACGTTTCACTTTAGTGATAGTATACAGTATGTAGATAATGTAGAGAAATTGGCTGGAGAGACTTACTTCCGTGTTCAATAACCTTGGATACAGGTTATCCCATCACTTTCCGATAGACTTGAAAGGCAGCTAATGCGGGACAGCAGTGCAGTAACCTGTATCAGAGGTTAGTGAATCTCTCCCTTCTAGTTAGTAGCATCTACTATTACTGTTTATAACCAGAAAAAAAGACTTGCTAGGATTTTTAAAATACTGTAAGGCAAGCAGATTATCAGGACAGTTTATAACCTACTGTATGAAGCTGAAGGTTATTGGCCTCAGCATAGATTTTGTTTAAGAAAAATATGATTGTCATTCAGAGAACAAAATCCTTGGTAACTCCATGAAACTCCATATAAATAGTTAGAATGGTATTGAATAGGGATGTGCCGGGTACCCGGCAGCAGGAGCCTGGGACCAGCACCGGGTAATTTCAGGGCAGCTGAAAATAGTTAAACACTTAACTGCAGTCGGAAGACCGGCGAGGAGGACCGCGGCGACATCTGAGACCAGCAGCACAAGTCCTGGTGGCGGTGGCAGCAGCCGAAGTCCTTGTTCATCCGGCGGGAGCAGCAGGAATAGAGCATACAGCTGATGCTTGTGTAAGCCGGGGAAGCATGTGACCAGACCAGGCGTGTTCCTATTGGACAGCCGGCTCTAAAGCCCAGATCCACAGAGCTCTGTTATTGATTTAAAGATCCCTAACGGAAGCGTACACATTGTTAAGTGCTAACGGGGTTTTTCAAAGCTCAATCACACCATGTTAAGTGCTGGTTTCATCTTTAACGGCCCCCTATAAAGGACGTTAGTGCTAGTGCTATGTAAAAGAGGTGTTCACACAAACAACGCACACCTACAGAGCCCTGTTATACTGAACGCAGGTATTTAATAAGACGTTAATTAGGTCATAGCTAAACTTGGTATTACTCACATCCGGACCCTAAAATAGGTCTTTTACAGAGTCTGGATAAGCGTAAAACCACTTAGGTATCAGTTAACGAACATAGTGTTATTTACAGGGGTCTTTCCCTCTCCAGTCATCTCTTTTTTAACTTTAAATAAACACCTATGTGGAGTCTGGATGGGAGTAACACCACCATTGGTAAAGACAGGTTTAACTCCATGTTATTTGAAGCTAAGGCTGCGTCCACGCTGCCGCTTACCGCGCATGGCAATTGGCACTTGGCTCTTAGCGCGGTCAGCACAATCAATTTGAAGCTGTCCGGCCACACTCACACGGCACACGCACGCGCCTGTGCCCATGCATGTATGCTCGCGGGCGCTAGGCGCTTGTCGAGAAGATAAAATTGAGTTTGAGGCTCGCTGAAGGGTCACATGACCTCCTCAGTCAAGCAGCGCTAGTCACTGTTAGGCCACGCCCCCTGTCCCCTTCCCTCCACCCTCCCGCCCCCCTCCCCCCGCTCGGATTACCGAAATAGTTGCCGGACAGCCGAACGCTCATGCTTGGAGAGTTGGTGATGTCATACTCCCCAGCATGAGCGTGGTCCGCGGCACGCAGCCTAAGACAAGGCAGTGATAACTTATCATGTTGTTAAGTCTATGCCAATGAGATCATTTTGACTTATAATCAGCTTTGTGGATTCGCGTTGACCTCGGGGAACATAACGTCTGTTATGGATGCTGATAACAGTTCATTATGAGCCCCGCGTTAACAGAGCTTTGAGGATCTGTGTCTAAGTGTCAATCCTGTGCTAACACACAAATTGTGTCCTTGTAAAAAATGAATGAAAGAAAACAATAAAAGGCTGATGCAATCAAAAATTGCCTATGCAAAGTAATTGATTTAAGGTGTTTCCAATAGGGAGCCATGTGGAAGAGATTTAGCTATATGATGTCTTGGCAAATATGATAGTGTTTGCCTGTGCAGGCTGACAAGCTGCTCATTTTACATTTTTTTTTTGTGCTGGATAATTTTAATGATATGAAAATAAAATGCTTTGGCTTTCCTACTGGAAATGGACCACTATATTGCATCAATGGCAAGCCCTATTTCACACTTTCTGCCTCGAGTAAATAATAGCAATAACACATTGATCAATATCTATGTACGTTTGTAATAATTGTGTAAGAAATAACTAGTTTAAAGCAAATTAGGCATCTGTAGTTGGCTGAACTACAATAGATTTAGTGTTTTTGCTACAATTACGTGAAAATGGCAGTATATAAAGGGCCACGCGACCTTACACATTGACTCTTAATGCTTGGCAACTATTTTTGCGAAATTCTCACTGAAAAAAATAGGCAAATTGTGCCTGCTTCGTGAACTTTAGCCAAAGTTTGGCACATTGCATGCTTTCTGTAACTTCAGTAAGAAACTAATTTCATGCTTCTGTGTGTAAACAGCCAGCAAGTTATAACTGAACGGCAAAAACAAGAACGTAACAGTGTCATTTACAAGAGCAACAAACACTACCCAATAGCTATATTTCAAAGGGGAATAATGATGATACCAGAATGGATTGGAGTTGCCGAAGAAGGGAGGTAAGTAATCTATCATCATTTTGCATTCAGATAAATAGAAAAAAATAGAACAGACTAGAATACATTATAAACTCTGTCGGGCAGGGCTCCCTAATTAATTTTGTTTAACTTTCTATTACACCCCCTTGTGTAACGTTGTATACTGTATTATCTCCCTATATTGTCTGCATTATAATTCTGTGAAGTGCTGTGTGTATATTGGTGGCCCTATATAAATAAACATATACCGTACATACTGTACAAAAAAAAGCAAACCAATTTAATTAGGAGTTTCATGAAAAATATAATGGCCCATATTTACAATGCAATCTTCTATCACAAGACACCTTATAGACCATTGATTTGATATAAGTTGTCTTTCAGATGCCTCACGGCTGAGGACTGCTCTGTGAACTGCTGCTTGGTGCATTTTTTTAAAGTTCTAATTGTCTGCAGGTTGTTTGTGTGCAAATAGTGCATACTTGCATGGATCAGATGTTTTGTGATTGGCTGAAATTGAGCTTGCATAAGGTTATTTCAATTATCTTCTCCCTGGTTGGTTACAGTTATAAATATATTTACAATCAAATTTTGACACATTCAAACATGGCCATGCTTGTTATTGGAAATGCATTTGACCAACTCCCTAATAATCACAAGTCCCTCACACTGTCAAAGATGGTATTTTTAATTTGTTATGAATAATGCCACCATACTGTACAATGGATAATAGTCAGCATCTGATAAGATGGTGAGATGGACACACTGGCCACTGTGCCACAGGGAGACAGACAATGTTCTTACCAATATTCTCTTTTCTTCTAGTCCATCCCACACCTGTGTAGGATCGCAGACTTCCCTTGGGAGAGGGAACTTTCTTGATGACATATTATGTAAGGTTGTTTTGCTAATAAAAGTGTATAATGGTGAAGAAAATTGAGCACATTAGAATAAAAATTGGTGAAAAAGTGAATATATAGTAGTATAATAATAATAATTTGAAACGTTCTAGTGATATAAAATATTTGTGATATTAGTGAATAATATGTAATGATATGCATACAGAGGAAAAAAGTTAACTCATGAGATCTAGTAGTTCCTTCGTAGATTTCTTATGGTCCCTTAAATGTGCTGTTCCTTCTTGACCCTCCTGCAGGCAATCACAGCAAATCTCTCCAAAACAAGAAGCGCAACCCAGGGAGAAAGAGATGGAAGAAAAAAAGATTGTAAAGACTTCGAAGGACTAAACACATCTCTACTTTTCCACTTGGAAATGCACTAAAATGTATGTGGGAAATAAAGGCCTTGAATATAATAGATCTCTCGCTCTTCACTTCGCAGTAATTATATAAATAGGAGAAAAAAACAGATACGTAGAATAGCATGGTTTAATCAAATGAAAACATTATACAAACTTCAAGATCCAATATCAAATGACAAAACAAATGCCCATTATGGAAATGCAGTAAACACAACACTCTGCAATGTGCACGCCAATGCTACTTCCGGTTGAACTTCGGACCACCGTCCAAGATTTAGGTTGTGGGTCATGTCTGTGAGGGTCTGCAGTACACCCAATGTGTTACAGCAGGAGTTAGTCTTCCTCTGGGTTCTGCAAAGAGAAGAGAGAGACCCATTATATTCAAGGCCTTTAGTAACCACATAAATATGTGTGCATTTTCAAGTGGATAAGTAGAGGTGTGTTCAGACCTTCTTGTTTCTTCCATCTTTCTCCCTCCTCGTTGATATACAGATGTAGCAAGACTTACTGTTCCTGTGACCGTGCAAAACCAAGTGTGAAATAACAAAGTCTTGGGGGGTGGGGGAGGAAACTTCTTCCATCAACATGCCCAGGCTGTTCTTGTACAGTTTCACCTGTAAGATAATTAAGAAGAAATAGATGCCTTAATTAAACATTGTGCTGCTTTGTTGGAATACCACTGCATATGCGCTCTATGTATACTGTATGGAACGCCTTTGCATTCCATTTAATTTGTGCGCATGCGCTCAGCCAACTGAATAAAATGCACATGCATTCCATTCAATTACTGCACTTGCACACTCTATACCTACTGGATGGAATACATTCTGTATGTTTTTAATCAAATTAATGTGCATGCGTGAAAGAGATATAATGCAAAGAAATGCCAAAAATGCAGTTGTTACCTTAATTCTCCAATTGTGATATTCTGTGTCACTGAATGTAGTTTCTACACAAATGTGTAGATGTTGAGAAACATTGACAATCTGCAACACAAGAATGCAAACAATGATTAAAAGAATGGCACCAGAGAACCATTGCATGAAAACAACAACATTACTTAAAAAAAGAGCTCCAAAACTACTCCAATTGAAAACTACTTCATTTCACCCCTTGACATAATTAGACAAAACTGTATTTATTAAAAATGTCATGTTTTCATCAGTTTCAGTCACTGATTACTCCAGCCCATCGTCATCAGATGCCATAATAGTCCATTAATAGTGTCTTTGATGTTCTTGGATTCTGCTGTACTGTATTTATACTGCTTCCAAAGTGCATCTGAAATAGTTCTCCTCAAATTGTTTTGTGTAGGCTCTTTACCACTGGAGCCCAAAAAGTTGACATTTTTGTCCCACTGGGCATAACGGTGAAAAGGCACATAATGTTGGAATATTAACTGGTCAAATCAATGTGGCTGTATTACATATATTTCCAAAGTTTCCCTGGGTATAAAGGAAAGAGGGATTTTGGCTACTGTATGCCCAGTTACTGGGATACAGGTTTGTCTATGTCTCTGTGGTTCAGTTACCACAGGTGTTCTCCCGCATCTTCCAGACTCTCCCCTCTTCCTCTCTTCTCTTCTCCTCCAGCCCATCCTCACTCATCCTCTTCTAGATCCTTTACTTTCTCCTCTCCCTTCAAGCCCATCCCTCCCCTTTTCCACTTCATTTAGTGAGGCGTAGCATGGAGGACTGGACCCCTTCTGTCAGTGAGAAACTTGAATTGGGGGTGGAGAGGGGCAGCAGGAGAGAGCACCACTTTTTTTTCAGGGGCCAGTTGCACCCCAACTCATCTTACTCATGACACCACCTATAATAAATAGATTATCAGGTACAGAAATTTGTTTTCCAAAGGGATTGGGCAAAAAATGAGTATAAGGTGATTGCATACATGGTTGCCTGAGTAATTGCAATGAAATTAGCTTGAGTAGACATTAAGGCCTTTGCAGACTGAATTTGGCTAGCAAGCTGCAAGCGGAAGTGCCTGAGCTAGAGTGACAAGAAAGTAAAACAGACATCAACCTTTCCAAAGTAAATATTTTATATTCATCTTGTTTAGGGACAGCATCTAAAAAAACAGTAGTGTCTGTGAACAGTCTAACTTATTGAGGAGCTGCTGGCCTGTAATGATATCAATTGCTTTTTTTCAGAATACACCAATTTTAAAATAAGTCAGTTTTTATTTCTTTTTAACATAACAATGTGTACAATTTCTTTCCAGCACTTGCATAAATCAATTTTAATTGTAGAAGGCAACATGTTCATGATACCAAATGTACACAATTCAAACTCCAGAAACCATAAAGGCAATACTAGTAATGATTGAGTTGCAGGTCCCACTTGCAGCAGTTTATAATGGGGAAGTGAATAGTGCTACCGTGTGCTGTACATGTATTGCTGTACATTGAAGACCCCACCAAACAATAAATAGGAAACTTGCATGGGACCTAAAGCTACATTACTAAATATTTACCTACATACAGTACTGATTCTTAGCAAAAGAAATGTCTTTCAATCTCTTCAGAAAAAGTTATATTTTAGCTCCACGTTTTAAATTCTTATTGCATTAAATTAATAATAATGTGGATAAGATAAATAATAGAGATGTGCCAATTTTTAAAAATATTTTTCCATACCCTGAAATATGTTGAGAGAGACAAAGTGGGAGAGAGAGAGACAAAGTGGGAGAGAGAGAGACAAAGTGGGAGAGAGAGAGAGACAAAGTAGGAGAGAGAGAGAGAGAGACAAAGTGGGAGAGAGAGAGAGACAGAGAGAGAGACAGAGAGAGAGAGACAGAGCGAGAGAGAGAGAGGAACGAGAGAGGAACGAGAGATCGAGAGAGGAACGAGAGAGAGAGAGAGAGAGAGAGAAAGTGGGGAATGATAGCGAGACAGAGACGTGGAAGGGGGGATAGAGAAAGGGAGGGGGAGTAGAAAGAGGGAGTGAGTGCTGGGAGGGGGAGTAGAAAGAGAGAGTGTGTGCTGGGAGGGGGATTGAGGCGTAGACGAGAGCCATAAAAAATGGAGTAATACCTTTGAACAGTCCGGCGATCTGGGGAATAAGCTCATTTATACATTTACAAAATATATTCAAATAATGTAAATGGGTATATTTTCCATGTATCTCAGGTGTGTTCACAGGTACCTCTCCACGTAAAATATAAATTACTTTATATGGAGATAAATATGTAAATTGCTGGGGGAAAAAACCTTCCAAATGTGTGAAAATACAGATTTTTTGGTCCCAATGAATTGGTCTAACACAGGTTTCTTGCAGTTCCAAATGAAGTATTCTTTCAGAGGCTGTTACAATAAGCGTCAGGCAAATTCAGGCAAGGACAGGTAAAAAGTTGAGAACAGACTTGGGCTATGTGTTTGTTCTGGCACATCTATTCTCAAACAGGATTCAAATAGTTATTTCCTAGTGTAGCTACTAAATTAACCTGTTCATGGACTATTAGGCAGTAAAAAGATTAAAAAGCCGAAAGTTGCGCATTATAAAAAAGAATAAAAACAGAACAAAAGTCTGGGCGTGCAGCCCATATTCTTATCTAAACCTCGGGAATATGAGATGTTATATGTACCAACTTATGTTCCATTCTGTGTCTCATAAAAAAAATTAAATGTTTCGCTTAAATATGTTTCTTTCTCGCTTCTCACAATTTGTTTTACAAACGGACATTACAGAATAGAGTCTGGGGAATAAAATGGTTTTATAGCAGACGGCACGGAATTTGAATGACAAATCAAAGAGAGGCCATAAAGGACTCTGAATCCCATAAATGATTCAATGGCTCCTCTACTAAATACTGCAGGACTTTCCCACTTCATCAGAACTTTTTTTGGGATAAGGACAATTTCATCTGAACATTTTTGGGTAAAACGTTTGAGCGAACGTTTCTCACGTCTCTAATAAATAATACTTTGTTGCAGGTCTTCCTGTGTTTTTATGATGTGAGCACAATTTACAGTATATATTAGATATTCCTCTCTTTATAGATATATAAGAATATGTAGGTGAGATTGTGTATTTATTCCTCCTGTGACTGGAGGGTTTCACAAAAATATTGTGAGATCAGAAAGATTAATACTACTTGATTCCGTTTATTGTTTTTTGACGACGATACATTTGAATATACAGCCCTGGTATGAACTAAATAATATACAGGTGGGTGTGTGTAACCAGAATATTGCTCTATCCAAACTTTGGATATTACATAATCCATGAGTTCCATCTACAAGCATTTTACAAAGAGGGTTTGTAATATTTAAAATAAACACACCCTTCCTCTGTTTGTCTTATATTTTCCTTGTCTATCCAGTACTTACTTTTACAATGCCTCCTCTATTTGTATGGTGCACAATGTCTTGTGTGTATGAGATAACATTCCACTGTCTTCCCACGTCAGAACTGGATGTAGTTGGTAATGTCCTCCCAACTCCAGCTAGAATTTTATGTATGTAGTTAATATAATACAAGGGCTATTAGAAGTTTTTAGTTAAATCTTTTGCACACAAAAACAAAAAACCTGACATATTGCCAAGGTAAACCTCAATCCTAACAGGTTTCCTTGATACCCTAGATATAGAGCAACTACATGCCACTCTAAAAATTACATGGGTAACTCTCTCTGTGTTTCTCTCTCTCTCTACCTTTAAGACCTATCTTAAAATACTTGTTTATATACAATTGAGTTTGTTGTTATTCTGTTGTCTTGAGTTTTTGATTAATACCATGCACTGTATAGAGTCTGATTTCCTTCATAGTCATGTTACTATTGTAACGGGTGTTCCCCCACCTTATCGCAGATTATCCTATAGGGCGGAGAACATATATTGTTACCATGTGTGCGGTGCGTTACCTGATGGCTCACAGGAGGTCTGAGCTTCCGCCACGGGAAACCTGGGGCAATTATGATGCTAATGAGTAACCACTTACTCGATGCAGCGCCTACACCTGCGAGGGCTCCCACCAGAGGGGGATTGGTTCCTCGCAGGACAATCACAATAACCATGTACACGTATGTGAGATAACCGAAGAGCTTTAGTTGAGAACACATAAACACACTTCATATAACACGCGTCCCTCTCTAGAGAAGACACTAATCACAGCGTATCACACCACTCTACCCCTGCGCCACGGCGGACGCCAACACTTTATGCATCACGGCGGACGCCAATACCTTATGCGCCACGGCGGACGCTAACGCTTGTACAAAGAGACCCCTCCCCGTGTCCAGTAACCCCAACCCAATGTCTCGCACCCCCAAGTCATAAACCAGTGTGTGTGTGTGACTGCGCAGCCACTATGTCTGTTGGTAGGCCTTGTTGGTGCACGTGAGGGTGGGGGTTACCTGCCGAGCACTCCAGTGCTCGGACCTGCAACGGACTTCGCAAAGGATCCAGGCGAACTCCTGCACGATATCCGGATCCACCACAGGATGATCCGTCAGGGGCGATCCCACCCTGATAATAGTCCAGCTCGCTCAGCAAGACACACCGTATTCTCTATCCCTTACTATTAAGTAGCTAATGGGGCAGATCCCTAACTTAGGGCCTGTCCCTACAATACTTCACTAAGATGACTCAGGGCTATCTGGGGCCTAGGGGAATTGCTGGCCTAGTGTAGAGAGTCACTGACTCCTGCACCCTACCTCCTTCCCCTAGCTGCTCCGGTCACCAACTGCCAACGTGCTCTCTGGCGCGAAAATGTATCAATCTCCTCTCCAGGGAGATTCTTCAACCCTATTGGCTCCCTGGCGTCACGTGGGGCGCTGCTGAGGCTCATGGGACTTGTAGTCCCCTTCAAGAGCCTTCCCTAACGGCCTAGGGCTTCGCGGGCTTTTGTTAGCTCCCTTCTGCGCATGCGTGAGCTCCCTAGGGCTGCCTGACTGTTCCCTATTCTGCTCCGGTACTCGCGCGACTCTCACTGCCTCCAGTGCCTTTCCTGCGCATGCGCGAGTGCTGTGGAATGGCGGCGCCCTACTCACCGGCCGCCGGGACCCTAGCGATGCGACCGCGGCCTTAGCAACGGCCCGATCGCATCCCCGGCAACCGGCCATAAGCAGGGGAAGACGCGCGGCTCCCTGCTCCGGCTCCCTGCTCCGGCCCCCACCCTTGGAAGCAGCTGTCGCAATCTTCGGCGGTGCACGTGACCATGCTGCGCAACCAGGTAAGATGGGTGACCTGGCTACATCCTCCCCCCGGTAAAATCCCCAACGTCCTCACTTGGGACACAACTCGTTAACTATGTACAGAAATTATATAATAAAAAAATGTAACAACCACATACAATCTTACTTATCTCTAGATCAAATTGTACATTTCATTGAACATTACAATGACGGACTGCACTCGGCTGCGAGCCCGCTGCTGAGCCTCATAATGGGGTGCCCCTACTTGATCATAGGTTACCCGGTTTGGAGGGTACCTGACTCTTTGGCTCCGTCGGAGCTGTTCTTCCGCAACCCCCTTGGGGGAGTAATAAACACAGTCCTGAGGCTCAGCCTCTTCCCTTGAGGGGATAATTGTCTCTGAACAGTCTCTGTTAGGCACAAAGCACGGGCTCTGTGCATCCAAAGGCTGGCCCGTTGGGGCCACCTTAGTAGGCATTGGCCTACGGGGCCCTTTACCCGTAGCTCCTCCGGGAGATGCCCCTTCTGTGGGGAAGTCCCTTTGAGAGGGTCCCTCCATAGGATCTTCAGAAGTTTCAGAGTGGGGCTCGTTATTGACAGTCTCTTGACCCATCTCTGACGACTCGGACTCACCGTTGAGCGGTGTGGCCAGTATCTCTGTCTCTTCATCTTCTACTTGTGGAATGGGGAGAAGATGATTGCGGTGCCATACCTTTACCCGGCCGTCAGTGTCTTTGCTGCGATAGACCGGGAGGCCAGGCATCTGGGATTCTATTTCATACACTCCTTCTCTCCATCGGTCGGCCAATTTGTGCTTCCCCGGAACTCCCAGATTCCGAAGCAACACAGCATTCCCAGGACGAAGTTCCCGATATTTGACCTTATGGTCGTATCGCCTTTTGTTGTCAGCGTTCAACTTAGCTGTAGCCTTCTTAGCTTGTTGATAGGCCTGCTGTAAACTGTCTTTAAGTCTTTGCACGTATTTGAAATGGGTAGCATTGTGTATCCCATCCGTCGAAACTCTAAGACGTATGTCCACTGGCAGTCTTGCCTCTCGCCCAAACATAAGGAAGTAGGGGGAGAATCCCGTTGACTCGTGCCTAGTGCAATTGTATGCATGCACCAGGGCCTCTACGTGTCGAATCCATTCAGTTTTCTGAGCAGTCCGTAGTGTTCTGAGCATATCCAGTAAGGTTCGATTAAAGCGCTCGGCAGTGCATCTCCTTCGGGGTGATACGGGGTTGTTCGGGACTTGGTGATGTCCAGCATTTTGAGTAACTCTCTGATCAAAGTACTCTCAAAGTCCCACCCTTGAACGGAGTGAAGGCGGTTGGGGAGACCGTAGTGCACAAAGTACTTCTCCCATAATATTTTTGCCACGGTGATGGCTTTCTGATCTTTAGTGGGGAAGGCCTGAGCATACCGGGTGTAATAGTCCGTGATGACCAGCACGTTGCATATTCCCCGGCTGTCAGGCTCAATGCACAGAAAGTCCATACACACAAGGTCCATGGGGCCCGAACTTTTTAGATGGCCCATGGGGGCTGCTCGAGTAGGCAGGGTCTTGCGCTGTATACACCTAGTACAGCGGCGACAATGCCGTTCAACGGCCTCTCGCATCTTGGGCCAGAAAAAGCGGTCTCTGACCAACCCAAAGGTCTTGTCTATACCAAGATGTCCATGATCGTCGTGTAGGGACTTCAACACCAGGTATTGTAAGTTCTTGGGGAGGACTAATTGTCGTCTATCTGGGTGGTTGTGGTAGTGCACCACCCTATAGAGAAAGCAATTGTCTATTTCGAATTTATCCCATTCTCGCATGAGCAAGGCCACCAAGTCATTGGGCGCGCGTTTCAGAAGGGCTGGGTTCTGCTTTTCAACTGCTCGCCTGATGATACTAACGACAGGGTCTCGTATTTGGTAGTCTACCAGATCCTTCCACCGTAGCACCTTGTCATGCGTGAGGTTCATCCCCTTTGGGTGGCAGTAGGCGGCTGGGACAGCCTGCGACTGGCATCCCAAGGAGTCGGCCAATCTTAATTCTGAAAAGGCCACTTGGTCGTCGACGATGGCAGCCATGCTACACATAGCTCGCACTCTGGGTCTGGGGAGTTCCTCCCATTCCTCATCATCTGGATTAGCACTTAACCCGGGTCGTCTGGATAGAGCATCAGCCCCTATATTCAAAGGTCCCGGCTTATACTTCATGGAGAACCTATAGCTGCTTAGAGCGGCCAGCCAGTGGTGTCCAGCGGCGTCCAATTTAGCCGAGGTGTTGACGTAAGTGAGGGGATTGTTATCCGTCCTTACCTCGAAGGTAACACCGTACAGGTAGTCGTGGAGCTTCTCGGTGATAGCCCACTTGAGAGCCAGAAATTCCAACTTGTGAACGGGGTATCTCTGTTCACTGGGTGTCAGGCTGCGGCTGATGTAGGCTACAGGCCGAAGACCCTCAGGGTGTTTCTGGTGCAGGACGGCGCCCAGTCCATTGAGACTGGCATCCACATGCAGAACGTAAGGCTGTTCGGGATCAGCATACGCAAACACCGGCGCTTCGGTCAGACACTTCTTCAATTTCAGGAAGGCTTGCTCACACTCAGACGTCCATTTATCACCAAATGGTTGGCGGGCCGATACAGCCTTCCTGCCAGTCTCTGAGGGGTATATCTTCAATAGATTGTTCAGGGGTTTAGCCCTACTAGAGTACCCTTCCACGAAGCGACGGTAATATCCACAGAATCCCAGGAAGGATCGCAGCTCCGTGACATTCTCGGGACGAGGCCAGTTCACTACTGCTTCTACCTTGGCGGGGTCGGTGGCGATCCCTTGGGCGGACACGATGTGTCCCACGTAGGTCACTGAGGTATGGCAAAACCGGCACTTGTCTAGGGACAATTTCAATCCTTCGTTCCCCAGACGGTCGATCACTTTAAGTAATCGCTCTTCGTGCTCTTCCAGAGTTTTTCCGAAGACGATGATGTCATCCAGGTATACAAGACACTCCCGCGGGCTCATGTCCCCGATAGTCTTTTCCATCAGCCGTTGGAAGGTAGCAGGCGCCCCATATATACCTTGGGGCATACGTGTAAATTGATAGAATCCCAATGGGCAGACGAAAGCTGTTTTCTCCTGATCTTCCGTATTCATAGGTACCTGATAGTACCCGGATCGGAGATCGAGCACGCTGAACCACTGACTTCCATTCAGCGCATTCAGTATCTCTTCAATGCGCGGAAGGTTGTACTGATCCGGTATCGTACGATTGTTCAGAGTTCGATAGTCGACACACAGTCGTACGGATCCGTTCTTTTTACGCACCACCACTATGGGTGACGCGTATGGCCCCCGAGACTCCGTCAAAATCCCGGCATCTTCCATATCGTGAATGACGTTCCTTACATCGTCCACATCCCGCGGGGCGATGCGACGAGAGCGTTCTCGGAACGGTGTTGCATCACTCAGACGAATGGCATGTTTGGCGCTGCGACTGCACCCCACATCCATCTAACTCGTGGAGAACACCTGTCGTCGTTGATTCAACTGGGTTGCCAGCCGCTCCTTCCACTGGGTGGACAGCGTCGACTCACCGAAGCTGAAGTCCAGCTCGACTAACCGTTCATCCACGGCCACCGCCTTCACCTGAGGCGTGGTTTCTACAATAAACACAAAAAACAAAACTGTGCGCTACTACCTAACTACCTATAAAGTTTAAATGTATAAATATATACAGTGCAGTGACTATACCATCAATTTAGTGATAAAAAATGTATAAAAAATTAAACCACAACTCCCACAGTGAGATAGTTAAACATTAAATAATAAGTGCCACATAACCGTGTTGGGGATAATGGCGTCTGCAGCTGTAAACGCAGGGGTGGCTCAGCACCCCACACACACTAAGAGAAGGGAAACAAAAGAAAACAGCGCACAACGCCAAATAGTGAAGCAAATTCAACAATATATTATAGAATTAAAAAGGGGGTAATATATCTGCGTACATAAAAAAGGTTGGTAAAAGGCATGTAGTGTGTATCACACTGTTTACCACTCGGCTGTTAGCTGTAGATTCAGGTGCTTGCTTCCCTCTGCTGCTGCAGCTCAGCTGATTCTGGGGCAGGACGTCAGTCTTTTCACTCCAAAGGGGATTTCCCTTCATGCAGCCAGGTTCAGCAGCTGGTACTGGGGCTCGGTGAAAACGCTCCTGCTTCCTAGCCGATATGAAGCTGCTCCTGTACCTTGGCAGGTGTATCCTCTGCAGAGAGGTTAAAACGCAGCTTGCTGCTGTCTTCACAGCAGTGGTGGATTCAATAGGGAAGTTTGAACAGTCTTACAGAGTCTCTCACAAGTGTCCAAAACAGCACACAGGATGAAATAAAAACAGGACAGGCCAACACATAGACAAAGGCCAATGTAAGCAGATATAAGGCAATAGAATGTTACATCCAACTAGTTTCGTAGAATTAACTACTTCTTGCCTTATATTGCCTTATATCTGCTTACATTGGCCTTTGTCTATGTGTTGGCCTGTCCTGTTTTTATTTCATCCTGTGTGCTGTTTTGGACACTTGTGAGAGACTCTGTAAGACTGTTCAAACTTCCCTATTGAATCCACCACTGCTGTGAAGACAGCAGCAAGCTGCGTTTTAACCTCTCTGCAGAGGATACACCTGCCAAGGTACAGGAGCAGCTTCATATCGGCTAGGAAGCAGGAGCGTTTTCACCGAGCCCCAGTACCAGCTGCTGAACCTGGCTGCATGAAGGGAAATCCCCTTGGGAGTGAAAAGACTGACGTCCTGCCCCAGAATCAGCTGAGCTGCAGCAGCAGAGGGAAGCAAGCACCTGAATCTACAGCTAACAGCCGAGTGGTAAACAGTGTGATACACACTACATGCCTTTTACCAACCTTTTTTATGTACGCAGATATATTACCCCCTTTTTAATTCTATAATATATTGTTGAATTTGCTTCACTATTTGGCGTTGTGCGCTGTTTTCTTGTGGTTTCTACAGGGCTGACTGGATATATGCAGCCTAACTTCTGGTCGGCATCAAATTCCATCGGGAAGGGGGAGAGATTCTGTACATACACGTGGGTTCGGAGTGGGATCTTAGTTGTCCACTTCCTCACTTCGGGTAGTATTCTATACCCTCTCTGGACCTCTTCTTCTTCAGGCGTATTCTCCAGGGAGAACAGCTGGTCGCTCTCATCTCGTGCGGGATAACAACACCAGACGGCCATCTTTTGCACTCCCCCTGGTAATATGGTCGTCAGTCCCCATTGACGGTTGTAGAGATCCCCATGGCGTTCCAGGGCATACACCCGGTTGCACTCTTCTCGTAGGACCGGATCTAGGAGAGCGGTGGCTAGCGGCAGCTCGTTAGTCTCTTTCAGATACGCTCGGATCACCGCTTGTACTATGTCAGCGTTGGTGCCCAAGATGATCGGGTACTTGCACTGGTCTTGGGGCTCCGGACATACCAGGGCCGCTACATGCATGGGGTGTCTCTTGCCGGTATTCAGCTGGAGTATTTCCATTTGAACCCTTACAATCCCATCGATGGGGTAGTCTTCATTACTTAGCCCCCGTACGGTCACGTGATCGGCCGCTCTCAGGGTGCAGTGTCGGAGGTGCTGTTCATAGAATGGGCGGTATATGATGGTCACTTGCGACCCCGTGTCCAGTAGAGCCGACGCATAGATCCCTTCTAGTAACACCGGTATGATAGCTGCAGGGCCTACTTGGCTGTATCCTTCCCGATTGGAGGCGTCATCCCCTGCGTCAGCATCCGCAGGGGCATCGGTGGTTCCCTGAGGGGTCTCCACTTTAAACCCGGCGGTTTGTACGCGGCATACCATCGACCGGGCGGTGTTTCTTCGATCGGGATTTTTGTCCTCAGGGCGGTCATCCCTTTCTGGGCAAGCCCGGGTGAAGTGGCCCTTTTTACCGCAGGTATAGCAAAGGGGGTCCCTTGATTCAGAGCGGTCCCTGTACGGGGGAGATGATTTACGGGCGGGTCTAGTTTTAGAGGCCGAGCCTTTAGTTGCGACTTCCTCGTCCTGGATCGGGGTGTTCTTGGCCTTGGCCCCAGCGGCCTTATCAGGGTCACGGTTGGAAGGCTCCTTAACCTTGGCGGGAGTATGCAACCGGGCGTAGGCCTCATGTTCTTTTATCTCATCCATTAACTCCTCCCAGGAAGGGGGATCCCCTCGCATCAGAGAGCGCTTTATCATGATTACAATATGATGTTCAGGTAGAGCTCCTCTCAGAAATTGCTTACGGCAATATTCATCCACTTCGGCAGCCATAATACTTTTCCTTTTTCGCATCTCCCACAAGACTGCTTGAATTCGCTGTAGGAAATCAGATAGCTCCTCTCCGTCTTTCTGGCAAAGATTGAAATACCGCTTCATCAATTGCCCTATGTCCTCGGTTCGCCCATATGCCCGCACAAGAGTCTCTAGCATTTGATGAGCGGTGTCGTCCGCGTGCTGATCTTTAGCCATCTGTATGGTGGTGGATGCGGGAGGGCGTAGGCATTCCATTATGCGTTGTCGCTTCACCAGCTCAGAGCACGTCCACTCTTCTAGAACCCGAGACGTGTATTCTCTCCAGGCGTCGAACGCTTCTTCGCCTGTCGGGGTCGGCTTGGTTCCTGAAAAGATTTTTAGCTTGCGATACTGTTGCGAGGTCTGAGCTTCGGATCGGGAGGGCCCCAATTCTAGGAGGGCCTGAGCTAGCATTCGGATTTCATCCCCAGGTTTAGAGGATGAGTGGGCCCTACTTAAGGGTGGACTATGGTCGGTGAGGGCGGGCCTATCGGCCCTGCAATGACTTTCAGAGGGTGAAGGCGATGTATGCATAGCAATCTCTTGTAAATTTGTGCGGGAGCTGCCGGGTTCGAATTTATGGACAGTTCAGGATAGATAACAATACAGCAAGAACCGGTTGAAGTCGTGAGCCACAAGCTGGACGGCCCCTGATCTTCAGTTATATCCTTCCCTACACTCACTAGCACAGAGCAATACTCCCGGTCTGTATCCTTACGTCGCTCTAACACTCTTATTTTGACAGCATCCCGGATATGTGGGTGCTGCCTCAAGGCCAGTTGTATGAAGGAACAGACTCCTCATCGATCAGCGGTGTTGATATAGTATTGAACCACAAACTTCAGGAAACTGGCTTCACCAAGGAGTCTCAACAGGAACCCGGCTCACCGCGAGCGTGTGAAGCGGCGGCACTTGTAGTTCCACGGCCCAGTCGCGCACTTCGGAGCGAGACGGGGACGGTAATGGGGGTGACATTTTGAGAAAAAAAAAATGGAACAGGGCACCCCAGGTCTAAGATCTCAGCAGCGCCTCCAAATGTAACGGGTGTTCCCTCACCTTATCGCAGATTATACTATAGGGCGGAGAACATATATTGTTACCATGTGTGCGGTGCGTTACCTGCTGGCTCACAGGAGGTCTGAGCTTCCGCCACGGGAAACCTGGGGCAATTATGATACTAATGCGTAACCACTTACTCGATGCAGCGCCTCCACCTGCGAGGGCTCCCACCAGAGGGGGATTGGTTCCTCGCAGGACAATCACAATAACCATGTACACGTATGTGAGATAACCGAAGAGCTTTTAGTTGAGAACACAATAAACACAGATATATCACACTTCATATAACACGCGTCCCTCTCTAGAGAAGACACTAATCACAGCGTATCACACCACTCTACCCCTGCACCACGGCGTACGCCAACACTTTATGCGTCACGGCGGACGCCAATACCTTATGCGCCACGGCGGACGCTAACGCTTGTACAAAGAGACCCCTCCCCGTGTCCAGTAACCCTAACCCAATGTCTCGCACCCCCAAGTCATAAACCAGTGTGTGTGTGTGACTGCGCAGCCACTATGTCTGTTGGTAGGCCTTGTTGGTGCACGTGAGGGTGGGGGTTACCTGCCGAGCACTCCAGTGCTCGGACCTGCAACGGACTTCGCAAAGGATCCAGGCGAACTCCTGCACGATATCCGGATCCACCACAGGATGATCCGTCAGGGGCGATCCCACCCTGATAATAGTCCAGCTCGCTCAGCAAGACACACCGTATTCTCTATCCCTTACTATTAAGTAGCTAATGGGGCAGATCCCTAACTTAGGGCCTGTCCCTACAATACTTCACTAAGATGACTCAGGGCTATCTGGGGCCTAGGGGAATTGCTGGCCTAGTGTAGAGAGTCACTGACTCCTGCACCCTACCTCCTTCCCCTAGCTGCTCCGGTCACCAACTGCCAACGTGCTCTCTGGCGCGAAAATGTATCAATCTCCTCTCCAGGGAGATTCTTCAACCCTATTGGCTCCCTGGCGTCACGTGGGGCGCTGCTGAGGCTCATGGGACTTGTAGTCCCCTTCAAGAGCCTTCCCTAACGGCCTAGGGCTTCGCGGGCTTTTGTTAGCTCCCTTCTGCGCATGCGCGAGCTCCCTAGGGCTGCCTGACTGTTCCCTATTCTGCTCTGGTACTCGCGCGACTCTCACTGCCTCCAGTGCCTTTCCTGCGCATGCGCGAGTGCTGTGGAATGGCGGCGCCCTACTCACCGGCCGCCGGGACCCTAGCGACACGACCACGGCCTTAGCAACGGCCCGATCGCGTCCCCGGCAACCGGCCATAAGCAGGGGAAGACGCGCGGCTCCCTGCTCCGGCCCCCACCCTTGGAAGCAGCCGTCGCAATCTTCGGCGGTGCACGTGACCATGCTGCGCAACCAGGTAAGATGGGTGACCTGGCTACACTATGAATGTTATCAATTGTTATTTTATTTGTACAGATGACATCAGTTTAATACACTGGCGACACACTTTATTCGAGCTTGGCTAGTCCGACGAATTCGGGTATACCCGGGTGTATTGAGGTTTGTGACTGTTTTCTGCCCGAGTGCATTGAGTTATTTTCCAGGCAGGGATTGAAGCATTTTATTCCCGCTGGCTGCAATACTGCACAGTATATATATATATATACTGCATTACAATTCATGAATTTATGCCATCTGGTAGACACGCGAAGCATTGCAGCCTATTAAATCCTAATCATTATCATTTAACAGATCAGCCGCCCATCAGCCAGGCATGAACCATGGCTGGGAAGGCAAATGCAACGGGGCTTGTCAGAGGTGAGGAGCGGCGCATTCCAGGTATCTGCCAGGTACATACTGGGTATTTGCTCGAATAAAGTGTGTCGCAGCATTACTACCGTATCTCCATGGGATGTAGGAGTCCATCTTTGTTTCTTTTCTTAATTTATTCATTCACTTAATGTTGTCGTTGATTGTTTTTTGCGTTCCTAATTATAGGCTTTTTGCATGTTGTAATTGTAAATTTCAGCCACTTGTAGACGGTACACTCATATTGTAAGGTTTATCCTATTGGTCCATGATATTATCAGGTAATATGTGGTAGATTTTTTTAAATGGACAGTATTTAAAACGAACTATGAATAAATTAGAAACAGTAGGAAACAGCTGCTATAAATACTCGCGCCATGCCTTTTGTTTATTAAAGATTTTGGCACAGTCTGCACTATTGGGACGTCTCTGTTTGCGTATCCCCTACAGACCTCTATTAGCTTTACTCTGGGAGTGGAGGAGCTCTCACTTGGAGGCAGCAACTGTAGGAACCCGGGATCGAAAAATCTTCAGGCTGGTATTGAACCCACTACAAGGAATATGTTTTGTTCAGATTTAGACCTGAATTTGGACTTCTTCAGCCCGGGAGTTGCATGTGATTTCTGTACCTGACATTCTAACTGTATTTTGTATCCACTCTGTATTTCATTTATATCAGTGATCCAACACATGGTTTTGAGATGACCTATTTGGTTAGGTGTTTCACTGTTTGTCCCTCCATATTGGCCATTTATTAATTACTACCATCTAGAGCATATAACATACAGACTGATACCATCTCAACTCTTTCTGGTCTCTTTGAGCACCACACTCAAAATCCTTATCTTGTTTATCTTAAAATACACCTCTTTAATTAAGTATTTGTGTAGCTCCCTTGGCTAGTACTGTACAGTACATCTCATATGCATTTACCATGACCCCTTGCATACGCACTTACCAGAACACTCTCCTACTGTCTCTGTAAGTTCTTCCTACTTACCAATTAGATTGTAAGATCTTCAGACAAGGACTCCTTTCCTAATGTTTGCTTTTATGTTTGAAGCACTTAATCCTATTATGTCACATGTATTACTGCTGTAAAGCTCTGTAGCAGGGATTTACATTCTGACCTCTGAGTGGTGCTCACTGAGATCTGAGTCTTTCTCTGAAGTGTGGTGGCCATCTTGGGATGGGCAAAGCTCTTGTGACTGGTTCATTGTGGTGGCCATCTAGGGATGGGCAAGGCCTTTGTAACGAAGTCTGCATTTGTTGCAGAGGAAGTGGCAGTTTGTAAATAACAAATATATTTTTTTTTAAGTACAATCTTCTTCAACCAACTTGCTATTTGACTGTCTCCTGTACACCTGTAAGATAATCAAGGAAATAGATGCATTAATTAAACACTGTTGCTGTGCCGGAACAACACTGTGCATTCACGTTCTACTGTATGTATAATGTATGTAACACATACGTATTCTAATTCCATTATTGTGCATGCGTGATTTATGCCTAATGAATGGAACACATATGTGTTTCATTGAATTAGTGCGCATACTTGCAGGAACTACAAAGCAAGGAGATACCAAAAAGGTAGTTGTTACCTTAATGATACAATGTTGATGTTCTGTGTCTCTGGATGTGGTTTCTACATGAACAAGGTGTTGAAGTGGAGAGTCTGCAAAACAAGGCATCGGTACAGCATTGCATGAAATCAACAACATCACTTAATAAAGGCATACCCAAACTACTCCAGTTCTACACTACTGAGTAGCATCCCAACATAATTAAGCAATAAGCTGTATTTCTTTTTAAAAAAATCATGTTTTCATCAGGTGTGCTGGATGTAGAGTGGGGTGCACTGGGTTATTGGGGTGGTGAACTGGGTGTGAGGGGCTTGAGGTTGATGATAGGGGAGGTGACCTCTGTCGGAGGTTGCGTGAGCTGGGTCCGCTGTGAATTGTGGTTGGTCCATTGTTCATGGACCTTGTCTTTGCATCTGCAATTTTGAAAGAAAAGGAGATAATTAATATGGCTGCTCATGTTTGCTGTGAAAAAAAAATGGAACACATATGTGTTTCATTGAATTAGTGCGCATGCTTGCAGGAACTACAAAGCAAGGAGATACCAAAAAGGTAGTTGTTACCTTAATGATACAATGTTGATGTTCTGTGTCTCTGGATGTGGTTTCTACATGAACAAGGTGTTGAAGTGGAGAGTCTGCAAAACAAGGCATTGGTACAGCATTGCATGAAATCAACAACATCACTTAATAAAGGGCATACCCAAACTACTCCAGTTCTACACTACTGAGTAGCATCCCAACATAATTAAGCAATAAGCTGTATTTCTTTTAAAAAAATCATGTTTTCATAAGGTGTGCTAGATGTAGAGTGGGGTGCACTGGGTTATTGGGGTGGTGAACTGGGTGTGAGGGGCTTGAGGTTGATGATAGGGAGGTGACCTCTGTCGGAGGTTGCGTGAGCTGGGTCCGCTGTGAATTGTGGTTGGTCCATTGTTCATGGACCTTGTCTTTGCATCTGCAATTTTGAAAGAAAAGGAGATAATTAATATGGCTGCTCATGTTTGCTGTGAAAAAAAAATATATATACCTGCATTAATCGCAGTATAATAACATCTAAGCACTTTCACAAGGCTGTACTTTGTGCAGAACCAGCTTTTCTGGGGTTTAATTGCAATGGTTCTTGCTTGCTTCTTCTACAATATTGGTCCCTGAGTCTTGCCTCCATTTCATTTCAGTTTTGGTTCAGTTCTTTTAACTCAATTTACAGGAACACATATAAACGTCTTACTTAGGGGTGCTCAAGCAGCATCCCCAAAGTGGTACATCTCTTACTGTCATGTTCTAGCCTGCAGTATCCATGCTTATCCCTGGGACTGCTGCTACTCTGCTAGCTCTCTCAATGTCATGTTCTAGCCTGCAGTATCCATGCTTATCCACCGGGACGTCTGCTACTCTGCTAGCTCTCTCAGGGAACATTCCAGAACCTGAAACCTCTGCACCTGAGCTCTACCTCTCAGCCTGCCAATATAAACTTCCCCTGGGATCTGAAGCTAGAATGTTCCATCCTCACTTTATATACCCCATGGTGACATCACTAAACACTATGGCTACTAGGGGAAGGGTATAACATTCTACAGGCAGTCCTCGGTTATCCGACACAATGCGTTACTCAAAATGGCGTTGTAAAGCGAAACGTTGTAAAGCGAAACACGTTTTCCCATAGGAACACTGTTTAAATGAAAGGTTCCGTTCCTGAAGGCATTTTTAACACTAAAATACACCAAATATTTTATGCAGGCAATAAGATATGCAGCACACACATAAATTATATAGTGTATATACTGTATTATATATATATAATATAACAAAATAAATAATATATTAGAGAGTATAATATTATATAGTATAATATTATATATATACGCTCTTACGACGCTTTGCAACAATGTTTATGTGAATGTGTATATATATATACACACATACACAACGTTGCAAAGCGTCGTAAGAGCATTGGATAAGCCATTTTGGCGTTGTAAAAATGAATATAGGTATGCATTGCATAGCGTTGGATAAGCCATTCGTTGTAAAGCGAAGCGTTGTAAAACGAGGACTGCCTGTATTAGTAACATTATTTAATTACATCACCTGGCACCTTCTAGAAGGTGGGTGTGGCTATGTTATACCTATTCACGCTATCCAAAGTGACGGATAGAGATGATACAATTGTACCTACCCATACAACCGGATGGGTTACTGTGGACACCAGGTTGGGTAGGTGCCCAGGGCACCTCTGTACATTGGGGGACACTCATCAGGCTGTAGACTAAGTGGATGGACAGGGATATGCCATTGTTTGGGTAAGGCTGTGCGTAGCCTATGTATTATAAGTATTGTGTTACTGTTATTGCCTGTTCAGTAAAACTGTTATCTTATACCAAGTGTGTATTTCTTATATTGTCCTGTGACAGTGTTATCAAACACAGTTAAGATCTTTAGCCTGAGGAAGCTTGCTGACGCAAGTGAAACGCGTTGCTCGATCCTGTAGCTGTTGACGTGTTTGTTCATCGAAGGCTTCCGTAGCCAGGAAGTGAGGGGTGCGTTCCAGACACCATCTTGCGTTCCAACGTTCCGGCGTGCTGCAGATGCCGGAGAGGAGGAGCTGCCAACAACGAGAGCACCTACACAGACTGTCTACACCCTCTGATTCACTGTATGTGTTTTTAAAGTTTTTATTATTACCATTAAATCACCACTGATCATATTCGGACCCTCCATCTATTCCGGTGGGATACTCTGAGACATTGGGGATTTTTGCACAGTAATTGCTGCTGGGACAACGAAGAGCAGACTCTCCTTAAAGTTAAACCCTTATGGGTTTTAACTCACACTGGCCCGTGTGAGTATCTGTTATTATTTATATATATTCATCCATTGTCTCCTTGGAGATTATCTAATATCCCCCTATCAGTTTACATTTGTGTATATACTGACACCTACTGTACCTTTGATTCCTCTTTTCCACTTCGGTGGTGGCTGAACACCCTGAGGATTCGTGTGCCCACCAGCAGTTGGGAGTAAGATGTGTGACCCTAGGAAAAGATGCCCCTTCAGAGTTAAGCCCCGAGAGGCATTTTCTCACACAGGCCCGTGTGAGTATTTGTAGTAATTTACTCATCCTACTTCACCATCTCTGACTCTTAGCCATTAGTTCATCACATTTACTTACCTGTATACTGTTATTGTCCATTGCTGATTTGCGCTCCCCTTGTTTTTCCATTTTTGTTTACAGTTAAGATCCCGCCCAGGTGGAGGCGCTGTCACCAGACGGATCAGGTACACCCTGGCTCCCAGCTGCGGAGGTTCAGGCCTCCTGCAAGCTTCAGGTAACGCACCACACACACAGTAGCCGCCAAATCTCCCATAGGGTGAGGGAAACTGTGTTACACACATATCACGTGACGTCATCCACAGAGCTATCAAGTCAGTCCAGGTGTACCGGATTGGTTTACCCTACAAGAACTCCAATACTATTTATTAGTACATTTGGACATTCACTGGAATTTTACTTTGAGTCGCTGGTTTGTATCTGTTTTTTGTAATATGTTCTGATTTTGTTCAGTCAGTATTTCTAGGCAGCCTTGTCTCATATATAAAAGCTGTTAGAGGAACCTCCTCCAGATTCAGTGCATCTGAGTGTGAGGTCTTGGAGTAGTATATAACAAATCTTAAACGGATTCTGGGATAGGTAAATGAGGACAAACAGCTGAGTATATCTTGATTGTAGAGCTCATTGATAGGTTACCTGCTGCCAGTATTATCAAGGGAACCCTGCCTGAATTAACCAGTGTAAGTACACATCAGTATATTCGGCCCGTCCCTGGACAGCTGGCTGCAACCTTAGAGCATAATTTTTGCTTGTCTCATACTGTATATATAAGTCTCCTTTGTGCATAGTGTGTATTCAATCACTATAGGACACTATTTGTTATTTGTTTATTAAGCGTAAGCGTTTTTCAGGTACCATCCTCTTTTTTTGTTATCTGCAAACTTGGAACGCGCAAGGATGCAAAGTCACACCCATAAAAATGCTATGCCTATCTTATTCATAACATTTATAATTCATATACAATATTTCAGACATACAGTACATACAGTAATAAATGAACAATGAACACGCACCACTCTGTGTCTGTATAGCGATTATATTGCTATCAACTAGACAGTGTGAAATTACTAAAACCCCACCCACTTAGGGGTGTAATAGTAATATAATAATAACATCATAACCACTATATACTATGGAAATATACTAGCAGTATACATACAGTATACCCATACAAGTGTATGGATGATTTATTTATTTATTTATAAAATATTTAACAGGAAGTAATACATTGAGAGTTACCTCTCATTTTCAAGTATGTCCTGGGCACAGAGTAAAACAAATAATACTTGGTTACAAATACAGTTTCATAAATGAACAGGGTATACATTATATACAAGACATTGCGTGCACAGTTAAAGAAAATATATATTATGGGCGTATGAAACAGTTACAGACCAGATTAAAATGTGAGACAGCCTTAGATTTGAAAGAACTTAAACTGGTGCTGGATGTGAGAGTCTCTGGTAGGTTGTTCCAGTTTTGGGGTGCACGGTAGGAGAAGGAGGAACGTCCGGATACTTTGTTGAGCCTTGGGACCATGAACAGTCTTTTGGAGTCTAATCTCAGGTGATAAGTGCTGCATGTGGTAGGGGTGAGGAGCTTGTTCAGATAGATGGGTAGCTTGCCCATGAAGAATTTAAAGGCAAGATAGGAAAGGTGAACTTTGCGCCTAGACTCTAGTGATGACCAATCTAGATCTTTGAGCATATCGCAGTGATGTGTGTTGTAGTTGCATTGGAGAACAAAACGACAAATTGAATTGCAGAGGGTGTCAAGTTTGCTAAGGTGGGTTTGAGGTGCCGAGCCATATACTATGTCTCCATAGTCAATAATTGGCATTAGCATCTGCTGTGCGATACGCTTTCTGACCAGGAGACTTAGGGAGGATTTGTTCCTGTAAAGTACCCCTAGTTTGGCATAGGTCTTGGTTGTCAGGGTATCAATGTGCATCCCGAATGTTAAGTGGGAGTCAAACCATAAGCCCAGGTATTTAAAACTAGTGACAGGGGTTAGGGTGGTGTTAGCGTTGGTTCTGATCAGGAGCTCAGTCACTGGAAGCTTTAAAAATGTAGTCTTGGTTCCAAATACCATTGTTACCGTCTTGTCAGTGTTTAAAAACAGTTTGTTTTGGGAAATCCAGTTGTCGAGTCTCAAAAAGTCAGACTGAAGTATGTGTTGAAGGTCAGAGAGGCTATGACTGTGTGCATATAGGATTGTGCCGTCTGCATACATGTGTATTGAGGCTTCCTTACAAGCTGTGGGAAGATCAACACTGAGAAGAGTAGGGGCCCCAGAACAGAGCCTTGCGGGACACCACAGGTGATATCCAGGGGGTTGGAGTTAGAGCCTGAGAAGGACACATGTTGGGATCTTTCTGATAGGTAGGACTGAAACCAGTTTAAAGCATGCTTCCCTATTCCAGATCTCTGGAGTTTGTTAAGCAGGATAGCATGATCAACTGTGTCAAAAGCCTTTGCAAAATACTGCACCAGTGAGTTGTCCCCGTTCCATTCCACACTGGATTTCATTGCAAACTTTTAGCAGGGTAGTTACGGTGGAGTGTTTGGGATGAAAGCCAGATTGGAATTGGCTAGGGAAATTTGTCTTGGTATAGAAATCGCTTAATTGGGAGTGGACACATTTTTCAATGACTTTGGATAGAATTGGGAGAAGTGAGATTGGCCTGTAGTTTGAGACAGTGTTTTTGTCCCCACTTTTGAAGATTGGGACAACTCTGGCAGTTTTCTAAGTCTTAGGGATATGGCCTGCAGACAGGATAGAGTTGACTATGGTCGCAATTGGTTTGGCAATGGCTGGGGCACCAAGTCGTAGGAACCTAGATTGTAGTAAGTCAGGTCCACATTGGCTGCTTAGTTTTAGTTTGAGGAGCGCTTGTACAGTAGAGGCAACTCTTATTCGAACAAAAACCAGTGGCAATTCCCCAAAAAACCCAGGAAACACCCAGGTACATTCTGAATACATGCCTTAAACTTTCCTTAAACTAGCCCGAGCATTTCTGCATTGATTAATGGCCTATCAGATTAACAGCGGGGGTCCCTGGCAGTCCCATTCAAACTGAATTGGACTGCCAGGGATCCCTGCTGTGTTAATCCTATGGGTCGTTAGTCAATGCAGAAATGCCTTAAACGTACCTCAAACTAGCCCAGAACACACCCAGCACATACCCAGCACATACCCAGAATGTAACCCGGCTAGTTTACGGCAAATGTTAGAATAAACGTTGCCTCTACTGTATAATCTCCTCTTCAGATACTGGGCTAAATTGAAAATTGTGGGCAGTGTTGGGAGGGGGTGGGACTATAGGGGTACTCCCAGGATGAGATTCAGGTTTGTGGTTTGGGCTGCGTTTTACTAATAAGTTAGTGGCGCACCCTACAAAGTAATCATTGAATGCATTTGCAATGTCAGTTGGGTTTGTCAGAGTAATATCCCCCTTAGTAATATTACTTGGTTGTTGATGGTTAGGAGGCTGGAATATATTGTTGATAACCTTCCAGAAGTTAGCTGGGTTTGATGTATTTTGGTGGAGATTGTCAGAGTAATATTGTGCTTTTGCATGCCTTGTTTGCCTTGTGCACATGTTCCGCATGCATCTGTAATGATTGAGATCCTTGGTACTGCCAGTTACTTTGTAGCTTTTCCACAAGGTATCCCTGAGCTGGTAGAGTGCAATAAGGTCAGTTGTAACCCATGGAAGATGGGCTCCCCGTACCCTTATTTTGCGTAGTGGAGCATGGGTATCGCAGAGTTTTAAGAACTTGGATTGGAAATAGTCGAGCGCAGAATCAGGGTCGGGAATTAAATCGATTCTGTGCCATGGGCAGTTGGTAAGGTCATCCAGAAACTGTTGTGGGTTAAAGTTTTTAAATGTTCTATTTAGGAGAACTTTATGGGCTTGAATGGGGCGTTTTAATTTTCCTTACACAGTACACTATTGCATGGTCACTGAAAATGTCAGGAAGGATGCCAGAGGATTGGATTCTGATCGGGTTTGAGGAGAGAATCCAGTCTAGCAAGGAATGGTTATGCGATTTCAGGTTTATCCGTGTGGGTTGGGAAATTAGTTGCGATAGGTTAAGTGATTTGAGTTGTATCTGGATTTTGTGGTTTTTGGGGTCAAGCCAATTGAAGTTGAAATCTCCAAGAACTAGCAGCTCACTCTTCTCATTCAGAGAGGAAATGGAGCCAAGAAATTGGGTGATATCAGTCAGGGATTGTAGAGGGGCGTTAGGGGGGCGGTAGATGCCAGCAAGCAAGATGGGCTTAGAAAAGGGGAGGCATGGTTTCCTTACTGATCTGCTTCTATACAGACAGTGAGAGGCATCTATGTGACATTCCTCAATATTTTAGGAATATTCACTGTTGTGTAACGGGTCACAGAAAATTGCAACATAAGAACAGAAACAGTATCATGTAATTACACAAAAATTCATGAATACAACATTTTTAGTACAGTTCACATTTACAGAAGTGAACCTGTTTTAAGTTAGTGGTAAAACAGATGATTAGTATATTTGAATAATCATCCACTCACATTGGCAACAGGCAATAAAAATTTGAGCGGCCCCTTGGGATGGAAAGCTGTACCATATTACATTACTACATGACTCACTAAAATATAGTCTATTGTCCATATCAACCAGACTTCGCCGGTAGGCCTCATTTTCGTCCTCTTTGGTCAAGGGTCCTGTTTCCCACCAGGTTTCAGTCTTACCTCGGTGGCAGCTGACCATGTGGGTCATTTGGAGTTTCAGGACCATACCCCGCGATCATGTCCTCCTCTTCATGGGTAATGGAGCTTTCTAAAAAAAAAAAAAAAAAGTATCCTCAGATGCTACTGGAGATGACGGCTTCTTCTCAGCATGGACATCCTGAAGTTCCATTGGGGGTGTGGTCATCTCCTCAGAAAAGATGTCCTCAAGGCCCCTGGGAGGAGACATCCATCTCACTCACAGTCCCGGGAGATGCGGTAGACAGTGTAGGACAGCATATTTTGGCTCTCCACTCCCCTCCCCATGAAACTGGTAGGGCAGGAGCATGTTATTCTTCAAAATGAATTGTCCAGAACCAGGCTTTGTCAGTAATTTCGCACCAACCTGGTAAACGCTGTGAAGATTACTTGCCCCCTGGCTGGACTTTTTCATACCACATTCCAGTCACTACAGCAACACATTATAGCTGGACAAAAATCGAACTCACAGTCCAGCAATAATACATCAGTGTTACCACTGCGGGAAACGCACACAGTTTGTCACCTAAGATGGCCGCTGCCATGAACTTACATCATCCTTACTGAAGCAATCAGGACCATCTTTCTTCCTGGTAAATCCTACCATTACCCCCCTGACAGGAAGTAAGCCTCTCTCTGGCTCTCATTGCCAGCAGATGCCTCTGGCCTTTAAATTGCAGGCAGTTGCAACTTGTCTTTGCTCGTGCAAAGTACTCCAGTACTCTATGCCTTGCTCTGCCTTTGACCCTGTTTGTCTTGACCCCTGCCTGGATCGGATAACCTCCTGTGTTGTTCCTGTTGCTCCTGCCTTGTTCCTGTTGTTCCTGCCTTGTTCCAGTCCGGTTCCCTCTGCAGTGTTCCATTTGTTCCAGTCCGGTTCCTTCGTCCTTGTTTATTCCTGAGTCCATTCCTGAATCTTCCCCTTGCTTGTGCCTGCACCTTCCCTGGGACCGGTCCTGTCTTCCCCTGCATCCCAGGCTCCAGATCCCAGGCCAAGGTCGGTGTACCTACGCCCTACCTCTGCCCTGCAGGTCCGTATCCTGTCCTGCAGTCAGCAACGTTACACATTGCACGAGCTATGCAACGGACCCGCAGAGGTAGGGAACACCAACCCTCCCCCCGCCTTGGATCGTCCGGAGGTTTCTCCCAGATGGGCTCTATGGGGCCCTTGGCATGGCCAGCGCCCACTTTCTAGTACCTTGCACCCTGGATATTCCTCACATGGATCCCTGCCTTTCCCCTTTCTTCCTGATTATGGCATGCTTTGTCCTGCCTGTACTCCCACATGGACCCTTCTTGTTCTCTTCTTGCTACCCGGATATTGGGACATTTCTCCCTCCAGTAGAGAGGTATAGAAAACCGTTGCGGGTAGTGTAGGACCTGCTGAAGAGGGTTTACCATGACGTGGTAGCAGGCTTATAATCCTTTGGTCAAAGCATTTAACTAAAGAACCCTTACTTTTGTATATAGTGCTGCTTCTCACTTCCGCTCTCTCTGAGGATTCGGTTGTCTTTGCGGTTACTGGCACTCTGCCTTTAAGGAGGCTGGACGTCCTCCGAATAGCACCAGACCATGGAGTTCTGTTCCTGTGAGTTTCCAGGTTGTTCTGTTTTTAATGCCTGTTCATAGTTCCAATTCATAGTTCCTGTTCTGCGTACCTTGCCTTGACCGCAGCCTGGACTCTCTTCTGACCGCTCCATGGAAATCTGCTCGAAACCCAGCCTTGCATGCCGCCTTGGGTAAGATCTCTCTCTTGGTTGTTTCCCCCAAGCCTATAGTGGATCGTCTGGAGTTCGATCCTGAAGGGGGGGTACTATAAGGGATCTGTTCTTCAACTAAGATGGCCGCTGCCATGAAGTTACATCATCCTCACTGAAGCAAATGAGACCATCTTACTTCCTGGCAAATCCTGCCCTTAGCCCCCTGACAGGAAGTAAGCCTCTCATTGCAAGCAGCTGCATCTGGCCTTTAAATAGCAGGCAGTTGAAACTTGTCTTGGCTCATGCAAAGTACTCCAGTACTCTATGCCTTGCTCTGCCTTTGACCCTTTTTGTCTTGACCCCTGCTTGGACCAGATTACCTCCTGCCTTGTTCCTGTTGCTCCTGCCTTATTCCTGTCTGGTTCCCCCTGCAGTGTTCCTGTGGGTCCAGTCCTGTTCCTTCATCTTTCTTAGTTACTGAGTCCGTTCCTGTGTCCTGAGTCTTCCCCTTTCCTGTGCCTGCACCTTCCCTGGAAACGGACCTGTCTTCCCCTGCATCCCAGGCTCCAGATCCCAGGCCAAGGTCAGTGTACCTACTCCCGACCTCTGCCCTGCGGGTCCGTATCCTGTCCTGCAGTCAGCAGCGTTAGACACTGCTATGCTTATTCTGAGACCCACGGATCTCCATATTTACAGTCCATAACATTAAAGTTGTAAACACACTTTTGGGCTCAAAGTTCCAAAATGAGCCAAACAACAAAAAATCTTCTCTTGTTTACCCAGCCCCACGTTGGATGCCAAAACGTAACACTTTTTGCCCTCGGTCAACAGAAGAGGCCCACATCAAAGTGATCCAATGTCTATTCAGGTGTTATTTACAGTATGTGCAGATTATGCTCAGAGTCTCATATTTACCTTGTTTCTCAGGGTGCTGGCATTCATGCAGGGCTGGTATGGTAAGCAATAAGAGAAAGGCGCCAGGAACTTTTCTTTTAACTTTATTAACAGGAATGCATACTGTATAAACCTTTTTCCTTATGGGTGTCCAGGCAGCATCCCCCAAAGAAGCACATCTCTTTGTAGTACTATAAAGTTACACTCCATTGCTTGAATGATAGCTGTTCACACCTCCACTGGAATCCCTAGGCAGGGTGCCTGCTGGCATGAGAGATTACACTCTATCACCTCTGACAGAACTAAGAAAATTCCTACCCCTAGTAATTCTAAGGTGATACTCCAAGGCCCTTGTTTAAGGAACCTCCTTCGGAGTACCTGTCCATTCCTTCTTGTCGGTGGCACAGGCTCAGAGCCATATTGAGAGGCCCCTTCTTTTTAGTAGTAACACTTCCCTAGCTGGAAAACAAAGTGGCACTAATACTAAAACATCTTAGTTTCCTCCTGAGATCTGAAGCTAAAATGTTCCATCCCCACTTTATATACCCCATAGTGACATCACTAATCACCATGGCTACAAGGGGAGGGGTATAACATTCTATTAGTAACATTATTTAATGACATCACCAAGTACCTTCTGATGGTGGGTATGTCTAGGTTCTGCCTAGTCATGCTACCCCATGTGTTGGATAGAGACGATGCAATTCTAGCTACCCATACAATTAACCCCTCTAGGGCCCATTAATCCCTTAAGTAAATAGAAATCATATAGGGGTGCTACAAACATAACAGAGTAGTTAGCATTTTCCCCAGGAGCTGCATAGAGCTATGTCTGCCTGTAACAATAACAGGTTAGAACTCCTCCTCCCAAGATGGCTGCCATGTCACATCTTGTCCACCACAGTCCATTCTCTTAAAGGTACAGTACTTGCTTGTACTGTTTAAGGCAGGGGTAGGTAACTCCAGTCCTCAACAGCTACCAACAGGTCCGGTTTTCAGGACATCCCTGCTTCAGCACAGGTGGCTTAATCAGTAGCTCAATCAAAGACTGAGCCACATGTGTTGAAGCAGGGTTATCCAGAAAACCTGACCTGTTGGTTGCTCAAAGACCGAAGTTGGCTACCCCTGGTTTAAGGATAGATACTACACATATTACATGGATTGTTTCCAATACCAGTAATTGAATACTCTTGCATTGTCTTCTGCTTCACATACAGGTGTGGTTTAAGTATAGAACATACAGTATCATGCACTACAATATCTAACCTCACGTACTGTATTAACTGTTTTATGTACAAGCTGTGTGCACATGCAGGGGCTCTCAACTCCAGTCCTCAAGACCCACCAAACAGGTCAGGTTTACAGGATATCCCTGCTTCAGCACTGGTCGCTCAATCAGTCCCTGCTTCAGCACAGGTGGCTCAATCAGTGGTCCAGGCGATATCCTTAAAACCTGACTTGTTGGGAGGTCTTGAGGACTGCAGTTGAGAACCTTGCTGTAGTGTAATGCAAGCTTTTGTATGTGCAACCTTATAAGCCAAACAATCAATGTGTAGGACCAGGTATTATTTGCACCAGGCGCGGATAGCTTTGTTTGCATTAAGAAAAATCTCTGACTGTGCTCTGCAGTACAATAGAATCGGTGTGGGGCAGCACCAGACAGCATGGCCCGAGGTGTTCAGAGGGGGATCCCATGCTTCCTAAGGCTGTAGTGGGGAGAAACTACATGGTTGGGAGTGGAGCGGATCCAGTAAGAGAGAGACATTGCTTTGTGTTTTTGCTCATCAAACCTTTTTAATAATGAGAGTGTATGACACAACTTACTATGGTACAGTGTTTCCTAAACAAGGGACCATGTAACCCAGGGGTGCCTCAGACTATACAAAAAGGTGCCCTCAAGTACTGTATGTGAAATAAACTAGAGTATGTGTAACAGTGTTTCCCACACCCGGTGGGAGATTTGGCCATTAATGATCGGGTGGTGCATGATACCTGCAGGTAACAGGAGGGCTGAGTCATCCGCTGGTGGTAGTGGGGACACAGGACAAGGCTTCTGGGTTTGAAACATGTCTTCAGCTCCTCCTGGAGCTGTGTGCAGCCCAAGATCTGGTTAGAGCACAAGGCCTCAATATTGCAATAAGGCCAGCACCATCCAGAGGTCTTAAAAGATGATGCATGCGTTGTAATATCAACTGCAGTGGCTGCCTCAATAAAGAATCCTTTTTAAATACCCCTGCCTAAGTAACAGTCTATTGGGTAGGGGTATGAGAGAGAAGTCTGTCATGGTGGGGACTGTCTCCAGGAACCCTGGAGCCTGCTGTTACTGGAAGCGCTGACACCACTTAAAGAACATGAAGGACCACCAAAAGCCTGCCCAGTTTCCCCTTACCTTTGCGGACCCTCAGCATCTCCTGGACCCTCACAGGTAACAAGCACTACACCTGTAGCTTAGCCAAGATCTCCCAGAGGGGGGGAAGCAGTGCTACATATATATATATATATATATACATATACATATATCGTATAGTCGGTTTCAGTTTTGCACTCGCAGGGACTGTGTGTGTATTATTTGTTATAGTTTTAAAAGGTTTGCGCGGTGGCACTGATTTGTAAGCTAGCGTAAACCAGTTGCATTAAACTACAATGAAACCTACAGAAACCTACAGTATCAGTAACAGAACATCACAAATATTCGTGTTTCGAACCATTTTAATATTAAAACATTAGTTTTCAGTTAAATACTGTAATCGTGCCATTCAATAGCCTCACCGCAGCCATTGACAAAGATATTCACTGTGCAGTGCCATCTGGCAGTCAGATATAGAAATTGAAATTAAAAGAAGAAAACACCACTTTACCACGGATGTAATTCCGTAAGCTTCCATCGGCTGGACCAGAGTACACAAAGTGTTCCACGGGAGCAATCTCGCATCTTGGTACAGTACCAGGAACAATAAGTGTTACTGTACATCTGTATGTTCATGTAAATCACAGGAAACAGTTGTGACTTATTGTATGCTACCAAAGATCTCAGACCATATAATGGAGCTTGGTTGCATTCCGTAAATCACATACTCGGATCATTCAGATCTAAGCCCCAGAGAAAACATAAAGAAAGAGGGATGTTCATGAAAACAAATAGCTACAATAAATAAATAGGATACCACATGATACAAAACAACAACACCCTTGAACATTCCTTTGAAGGTTAGACATGCCACACCTGGGACAATGATGCTTCCCTTGGAAGCCAGATTTCGTTAAATACCTGTACAATATAAATTGAATATGATTCTAATCCTACATAAATACAAGACCTTTCCAGGTGTGGAAAGAGTAGCAGATGTAGAAAAAGATGTCCAGATATCTGGACTATCACTAGAGCAAAACAACAAACACAGTATTCATTAAATGCTGAAATATAGCAACAAAGACTTCAGTCCAAGTATCACACACACAGCATAATGGGAAAACACATTTCTGTCTGGAGTCCTCTGTCGCTGACAACTGAAACCAAGTTGAGTGAAATCTAAAGTTGGCATACAACATGCACAGGGTAGAAAATGTACTCTTGAACTGTAGTCATCAAGAGCTATAAGGCACAGATCATTGTACAGATGCAACAGCTGGGGTTTAGCTTCAGGTTTTCAAATCAGCAATAATGTGAAATCCATGGGCAGGTGAAGGGCTCAGTTGTTCCTCTCTTGTTTCCTTTTCCCATTGTTCAAGTGGCAAACGCTGCAGCAGCAGCTCTCCAGTGTCAGTGGTACGGTGATCAATGTCCTATTTGTTTGTTTTTAGGTGATGGTCATAGTTGCTGGGTACTTTTTTTTTTGTTTTATATTACATTATAACTTGAGATGTGGTAGGGAGATTGATGAACAAACACATTGATAGAATAACAGCAAGTTACATGTATGCCAGATGGTAATACCATGATCAAACAAGCATTAAGTAACTTTTCCTGTTGATCTAGATGACCATTCCTTTATATTTTATTGGGGCAAAGGAGAGTAGATTAAACCCCCATAATAATATATGTTGATGTTTAGAGACTCATATTAACATTTTCTAAAATGGGTCCATTTGAAGGCTAGTTTAGGAGCATTAAACACAGCTCCTTATTCAAATTCAAAATCTACTATTTATTAAGAGAATACAAGTACAATCCTTTTTTGGGGGGCAGCGGTATAATCATGCAAGCGGTTGCTTTGTCACTCGCCAGGTCTGCTTTTTTGAAACCCCTCCTTTTTTAATAACAAAAGGGGAAAAATTATATTTGTGCGTCTGTTCAACTCGTGGATTTTCATATTCCAGTAATTTAAATATTGTACAAAAAAAACAAAAATATCAGCGCACAGTAATATAGAAAAAATTTACACGACAAACCATGAAAAAGCATAAACATACCAAAACCTTAAGAGAAAAAGATTGTTACAAGACAGTTCTCCGTCCCAGCTGTTCTCAGTAAGGATGGAAGGCTATGAGGATCACCCTCACTAACAGGTAATCAAGATCGAACTTGGCTACACCTCTCGTATTCTAACATCTTTCACATGCCTCAGAACAAACAAGCCTCACACATTAGCTTCGTGCTTACTTACCAATCTTACTTAGAGTCACGTTTTCTATACATTTTTTGTTTAGTTGTAATGCAAACAACAAGTGAGCTCATTTACCTATTTTGTTACCATTAATCCTTTCAATTTTCCATTTTATTACATTCACGTCCTCTCTCTATAACCAGCTGCCTGTTTTATGTGTAGAGTGTCCTAAATAATGTTTCAGTTTATCTAATGGTCCTCTCAGTGACTTGCTGTGGAAGACTTCCTTCTCACGACCTGCACCCCTGATTGTAGTGAACTAGAATTACAGCATGGAAGGGCTTAACTGCACCACAAACAGGACTTCAAATTCTGCCTCTCTCTCTCTCCCATCCCCCACCTGCAATTTACACCTACACAGCTATTCACAATCATTACATCAGCAAGACTTTTTCAGCATATAATCAAGCTCTATGTATCAAAAGGTACGTGTGTACCGTTGTGACAAAAAATGTGCGTTTGTTTTCTGTCTGAAACACAACATATTTATTAAGAGTGTTTCTACTGTTGTAGAATTTGGTGCCTGCTGTGCTAGTGTTCTGCGCTATTAAATACTTACTCTAACTTTAAGATGACAGAGAAAACCAAAAGCAGAAAACTGTCAAGACAAGTAACGCACATCGTACATTCCTTCATACATAGAGCTGCACCGATGTTTTAAAGTAACTCTGCCCTAACTCCTCCCACTCGCTCCATAAATCCCTCATCTCGTCACAGACAGACATACCCAAAATGGCGCAGGTAAGATTAAACATACACAAAGTTAGGAAGCTCAAAACCCAGTCACACAGTATTGTATATTTAATTGTGCCAACTGGAGCTCTACTGGGAAAGTGGCCTCAAATATACAGCTGTAAACTAAGAAGCCCCAATGCACATCCAATATGGCCAATTATTTGATTTTGACTGCACTGTAGCTCACACAGCACATAAAGTGTGCTTCTAAAAGTTAACCCCTTAGGATCTGGGTACATATCACGCACTCTGTGCTATTAACTATAGCATTGTTTTCATTTCTCTATTCTCTATGCAGTGCAGGAAATACACAGGACACAGTATATTAATTGGGTGGTGTAGGTAACTACTGAAAGGGTTTACCTTGACGTGGTTGCAGCTTAACATGTTTTGTTCAAAAGATTGAACTAAATGACCCATCATTACAAGAAGAAAAACATCAAAATTAATCAAATAATGTGTCATATTGGATGTGCATTGGGGCCGCTAAGATTAATATATAGATGCTATTGTACCTGGTGCAGATACATTTCAGTGTGATGTGCGACACAATAACGACTTTGTGATAGAATTTGCCCTGTGATACATAGAGCCCATCATGTTCCCCCAAAGACAACCGCCAAGGCTGGTGGCAAAGTGTATTAGCCATCTGCTGCCAGTTGCTGGGTAGCAATATATGTGTGCAACACCTATCACCCGATATAAAGTTAAGAGCGCTTTCCTTCTGGTGGGTTAGCTCTTTGGAGCAGGGCTCTCCTTACCTATTGTGCCAGTGTTTATGTTATATGTTATGTTATATGTGTAGCCATGCATAACAATGTCTACAATCATCTCTCCTGCTGGCAGTAAAACCTGGTAAGTTACAGGAATGCCAGCAGTAATCATGGAGGTTTGCCCTCACACCCTGGTGAAGTGCCCTATGTATGGATATGTATGGATGGGAGTGGCTACATGCTCTGAGTCCCTAGTTAGTGACATCAGAGATGTGCCTGCTTCTTGAGGTATATAAGGCACTGAACTGCCTAAAGTTAGTGCGTGTGGTTGCTGCGAGTTGATGGTGCAAGGTGAAGCAGCAAGTTAAAGGTGCCCACTAGTGCAGTAACTAGTGGCACTAGTGGGGTGATCTCCCTGCAGGGAGAGGGAATCCCACTCCATTGGGAGGGCGTACCTTTTAAAGGGAATCACGGAACAATGTGCGGCTGAGACAATGACTGTGAGGGGCAGCTGGCCCTTATCACCACGCACAATAAAAATGGCTTGTTTAACGAGAACCCCATGGTGTGAGTCTGCAATTACTCTCCTGGGGCCCTCACCACCAAGAAGGAGTTCCTCATCAGGACCATCTACCTGCATACGCATAGATCCTGATGAGGTGGAGGCGCTGCACATGATGTAAGTAGGACTCGCACCCACTACCTCAGCTACCTGTCTGATTGACATCCCCGAATACCATCATGCGGGAGACTCAGGAGTCCTGTTGCCTACAGGTGCACCACCATACACCGACATGTAACGGGGCTGGATAGACCACAGGGGCCAATGTAAGATTGGGTGGGTCAGACCAGACACAAACGAGCATTACATATGTATATGTTATAATCTGCTGTCCGGCCTTCCTGCCTCTCACTGGTCTCCCCTACAATCTATCCTAAACGCTGCTGCCAGAATCACTCTACTCTTTCCTAGATCTGTCTCAGCATCTCCCCTCATGAAATCCCTCTCCTGGCTTCCGATCAAATCCCGCATCTCACACTCCATTCTCCTCCTCACTTTTAAAGCTTTACACTCTTCTGCCCTTCCTTACATCTCAGCCCTAATTTCTCGGTATGCACCATCCAGACTCTTGCGTTCTTCTCAAGGATGTCTTCTTTCTACCCCCTTTGTATCTAAAGCCCTCTCCCGCCTTAAACCTTTTTCAGTGAGTGCCCCACACCTCTGGAATGCCCTTCCCCTCAGTACCCGACTAGCACCCTCTCTATCCACCTTTAAGACCCACCTTAAGACACACTTGATTAAAGAAGCATATGAATAGCACTGTGGATATTCTGAACACATGATACATAAAGCTTGGCCCCCTGCAGACGCACTTACCAGAAGTCCCTCCTACTGTCTCTGTACGTTCTCCCTACCTACCAATTAGACTGTAAGCTCCTCGGGGCAGGGACTCCTCTTCATTAATGTTACTTTTATGTCTAAAGCACTTATTCCCATGATCTGTTATTTATATTATCTGTTATTTATTTGATTTTATTTTACCACATGTATTACTACTGTGTAGCGCTATGTACATTAATGGCGCTATATAAATAAAGACATACAATACAATACAATAATGTCATTATTATTGTTTTTACACCCCATTGTAATGCACTGTAGAATATGTTGATGAATTCTAAATAAATTATAATAATCATCCAGTAAGGCTGGGCCTGTTTTTATTATTAATTTCAAAGACTGTTAATGATGAGCGCTCTAATTTCTGAGACTTGGGGCCAGAACCACAAAGTTCTATTATGTCAGAGCTCATAACGTGACGTTACCTAAAACAATAACGAGAGATAGAGGGTCCGCATTTACTTATATTAGCATATTTCCCAGGTATCTCAGGTGTGTTCACAGGTATCTCTCCACGCACTGTATCAAGGAGTGTTTTGGAAGGCATATAAGTCATTGGTACTTTATTAAATTATGGCTATCCCTCTCTAGCAAAACCCATATCTGGATGGTAATGGCGCTTTGTTTAGGTATGACCTAACATCATGCTAAATCTCTGCGTTAACCTTAACAGAATTTTGGGATTATCCTATATACAGTTCGCCAAAGCAGTAAATCGCACCATTTCCGCCCAATATTCCCCATTGAAGTCACCGACCTCTTTTGCAGATATAGAATAAGCCCCTTTATTGGCTATGCGCAGTTAGGTGGAACACCTCCTTTGCATCTCATTCTAGTTAACGCAATGCTCTATCCAGGAGAATATGTCGCTTAATGTTACGTTATTAGTCTTTGAAGATATGTGGTAAGGCAGAACGTGATGTTAGCTTAAGTTAATGTCACGTTAAGTTGCTTAATGGAGCCTTGTGGACCTGCCTCTTGGTGTTGTCAGCTATGGCTGCGTCCATAGACACAATAGCCTTGCGGAGGAGTGTGGAGGCTGAGGGAAAGCGGGTGCTTTCCCTGGCCTTCGTACGCACGCTGTCCAGGGGGCGTGTCTATGGGTGGGCCAGTGATGTCACAGAGCACGTGACCGCCCAATTTTGTGACAAATCAGTTTTGACATTTGACGCGCATCGTGCGCCCCCTCCCGCTTCCGCGCACACGCACCCGCACGCTGTATATACGCGATCACTGCCTTTAGGCAGTCTCATTGCTCAGCATGCGGACGCGTCGGCGCGGTCTGCCCTTCTATGGACGCAGCCTAAGTTAACACGAATGTTCAGAAGTGTTTTTACTTATTTTTGTATGTTTCATTAAAACTTATAGTTATTGCAACAAATCAAAACTATTTAAAACAAAAACCATTTTGTTATGTCTCCAAAAATGTAAAAATACGAAGATATTTCTGGAATGCTACATTGTAACAATAAAACATGTTTGTTTGAAAGCAAATAGAATATTGATAGGTGAACATACTTTCTATGGTAATAACTTAACTGTCCTTGTAATATAAAATCCAAACATTCTTGTGAAGGAGTCACAATATTGTTCATTATAAGGTAATTAAAATGCAACAATGCCGAGATCAGGGCAATATCCCTCAAACTCACATCTAGCTTTGTTGCTGTGACCAATCTGGCAGTGACAGAGTTCACTTATTGAGCACTTGTAGAGACAAAACAAGAATCAGTGTGCATAGCACAGGTCTTCTCCTTTTTGTATTCCTTCCAAAAATTAGCCCTTTTTTCCATTACCCAGAGCAGCCAAAAATAGAGTTGTTAAAATGTCACATTATTTAAAAGAACACACAATTATTTTCTTTTATTAACCTTTTTTTTTTTTACCAGGAGACTACTCATTTATAAGAGTGGGAGTCTTTCTGAACTCCGTATGTTATTTCTATTGTATTTGTCTGACATGTTTGTGCAATATAAATACCAGAAATGCATGATAGTAGACAGTGGAACAAGAAAATGTCAAGCAAAACTATGCACATTTATATCAATCCACACAGACCCTTATACTGTATAAAGATAGAACAATGTGTCAGAACAAGGCGATTCTCCATAAACTTTCAAACACCTTAGCGTGTACTTTGCTGTATTGAGGTTTTTTTTTTTTAAATATTAAAAATGTTTCTAAACAATAATACAGTGTACAGAATCGACTACATTACCAAAAAAAAGAGGAAAAGGAAATGTCTGAAAAATATAGCAATCGATCCAGATTGAATCTGAATAAAGAAAATGCAATTAGAGGGGGGAAAAGGCGGAGAAGATAAAATAAGATTATGTGCATCCTATAATACTTACAGTTGCATCGGCCGTTACTGAAACACTTCTCGCGGTGTATACCTTGGAATACCCACGTCATGGCGCGGGATTTCTTTCAACCTTCCCGCCATAAGACGCGGGTGCAGAAAATGGCATTTTAGTGTTCTGGTTTTTAAACACCTGAAATTGACACAGTAGCACAGTACTGTACACATTACAATTCATTCATTTCATTGCATTTAATTGCACACAATCCATGAAATTTAAACAAAACAACCACGATAAACACGTGTGCCTGGGGCGATTGGCCGCATTCATGTCGCGTGGAGTTCAGCAGCGCACAAGAAAACGGCGCCGTGATTTGTTTGAATAACGACCGCGGCACCTGTATAGAAGACTCTCTTGTAACTACTGTACAGCTACTTTAAACATTTACAACTGTAGCCATGCATGTAAAATGGTCTGCAGTTGTCTCCCCTGCTGGCAGTAAACCTGGTAAGTTACAGGGATGCCAGCAGTAATCATGGAGGTTTGCCCTCACACCCTGGTGAGGTGCCCTATGTATGGGTGGGAGTGGCTACAAGCTCTGAGTCCACAGTTAGTGACATCAGAGCTGTGACAGCTCCTGAAGTACATAAGGCACAGCACTGCCCAAAGTTAGTGTTGCTGAGTTGTTGGAGTGCGTTGGGAAGGAAGGATCCACTAGTGCAGTAACTAGTGGTCCATTTCTACATCTAAGTGGATAGGAGCCACACTGTGTCCAGGGACCTGGCACAAGGGTGATCTCCCTACGGGGAAAGGGGATCCCACTCCATTGGGAGGGCGTACCTGTCAAAGGGACAGCAGAGCAATATGTGAGCTGAGACAGCTGGCTGTGAAGGGCAGCTTGCCCACCAAGCAACAATAAAGATGTCTTGTTCAAAGATACCCCCACTGTGTGAGTGTGAAGTTACTCTCCAGTGGAAGGCACCACCAAGAAGGAGTTCCTCATCAGGACCCTCTCCCTGCGGACGCATAGACCCTGATGAGGTGGAGGCGCTGCACGTGATATAGGTAGGACTCGCACACACAACCTCAGCTGCCTGTCTGGATTGACAATCCCCGAATACCATCATGCGGGAGACTCAGGAGTCCTGTTGCTTACAGGTGCACCACCAGACACGACCATGTAATGGGGGCTGGTTAGATCACACGGGCCAATATGAGATTGGGTGGGTCAGGCTAGAGGGAATACCCGTTACACAACCATAACTGTTTTGGTTAGAAGGAGGGCAAAACTCAACAACTCGAACATTTTGCAGAAAAATGCTTTTGTTGTGTGCATTTGATAAACTGCAGTGCAATTTTAAACAACTAAAGCATTCAGTTTCTGAAGAGGATGTTTACTGGTCAATTTATAATCTACCATAATAATAATTATAATAATAATAGCATGTTCTTGTATAGCGCTGCTAGTTGTACGCAGCGCTTTACAGAGACATTTTGCAGGCTGAGGTCCCTGCCCCGTGGAGCTTACAATCTATTTTTTGGCGCCTGAGGCTCACCGTTCAACAATATTTTCTGATAATACGTAGCCATTTAATTTGGTTCCCCAGAATCCCACTAACATCCGGACCAGGAACGAGTCCCACTTGCTGCATCATTTAAAAATAGAAAGGCGACTACTTCACATCATATTGCATAGAGGGCAATGGGCGAAAAATGACATTTCCCCGCACAGTTTAAAGACACTTTGGTTGTTCAGTGAACTACTTTCTAGGTTAATAATAAATAGCATAGCATTGTAATCCAGGGTAACGATGAACTCAATTAAGAGTTGCAACATGTACTGTAAAAATGTATCCTGTATCTCTCTACACTTCTAAGGCTTTGCCTATAGTGCCGCCGATGGCGACGGCGACACGATGGGTGACGTCACCCGTCGCCGTCGCCACCGGCGAAAGTTATGTTTCACCGGTCGGCGGCATCACGGGATTCCCGCAATTTGATTTGTTAAAAGGCCGTCGCGTGACGCTTATAAAAATCAAATTTTGCTGGCGGCGGGTTTTGGCGATGGCGACGTCGCTCCGTCGCTTGTCGCCGTCGCATGCGCTTATAGGCGGCGGCGGCAATGCTTTTGTTTTCGGGCGAATTCGCGTCGCCGGCACTATAAGCGCAGCCTAAGGCTGAGTCCCCGCTGGCGCTGAGTGTGCTCATGCTTGGAGAGCGCTCCAAGCATGAGTGCCAGGTGTCCTCGCATTTACGTGCGTGCGCGTGGGGAGCAGAGGCAGAGCATTGAGCGCACGAGAAAGTCATATTTTTGGGTTTATGTAAGCGCCAAGCGCGGGTGAGCAGGTGTGCCTGCGCACGCTCACTTGCGCACCGCGTGAGTGGGGATTTGCCCTATTACTTTTATTTAACTAAAAGCAGCAAGCACCGCCCGCTCAGCACCCTCAGCACCAGCGGGGACTCAGCCTAACACTCCAGAGATATCTGCTTGTAATTTCTGGAAGACAACAACATGGCTGCCATTTCCACAGTGGGAAAAGTTTTTGCTGCCCTGCTGCTGAAGCCTTTTACTGCTGGAAGAACCTGCAATGGATTTGGTTGGCTATTTCATCAGAGGGATTGCACATTTTAGTGGTAATAGAACCTGTGAAAATGTAATGCAATGACTGAGTAGTGCTCAACTTAGAAACAGTTTCTGTATTTGGCCATGGAAGCTACAGATGCAACTGCCGGTTCTGAGCCACTTGACAGGGAACATTTGTAGCCATCTCTCAGGCTTTTCATGTGACATATTCTCCCCGTTAGCGGGTATTTGACGAGTTGATGGCGAGGTGTCCACGGCAGAGAGGTGTCCCTCCTGTATTTAGTGGAATTATTATATGTGTGTGTAAGGATCCGCGCTGCGGGTACACCCGCTTCCAGCGCCTCCTTACCTTTGTTCCGTGCCGCCAGGCTCCCCGGTGGCGTGCCTCACTCCGTGCGGTCCCCTCCTCTGCTGCTTCCACACTTCCGGGTCGCGCGCGTCACCCCTACTTCAATTTGCTGGCGCCGGGTGCCTGACTCTGCCTCCTCTGACGCGGCGCACGCATCATGCGCTTCCCTGCCCCTGCTCCATCAGGTCCGCCCCCCAGGCCCTTCTCTCCTATCAGGCCCTTCCCCGGGCTGTTCCTCCGCTCCTCCCCTTGCTCTGACAGGTCCCAGCTACCCAGGCACCTCTCCCCTATCAGGTCCTCCCTCGGGCCACTCCTCCGTTCCTCCCCTTCCTCTGATAGGTCCCAGCCCCCTATTTAGTCTCCCCTCACCATTTCCTCTTTGCTCTGCATAGCTTCTGTACCTTGGTGCTGTCTGCTGTTGCCTGGCCCCTTTTGTCTTTCAGTTCCTATTCCTGTCCCTGGATATACTGCTGACCTCCCTGGATATCGACCTTTGGCTTTGGACTTCTACTACGCTGCTCTCTGGAACCCCTTGGATTTGGCTTTGGACATTACTACTCTGCAGACTTCTATATCCCTTAGACACGGCTTACGGACACCATACTACGCTGCTCTCTCCACTCCACGACCCAGGCTTACGGACACTCTACTACGCTGCTCTCTCCATCCCACGACCATTGGCTTACGGACTTTACCTTTCTACGCTGGAACTGGCAAGTACGGTACTCATTCTATTCTTGTTACCAGGACCACCTACGCTACGTCCACACTCCGGCCGTGCCCCCGTTTACTGCTAGGTGTGTGGTATTTCTCCTTTCCACCTCAGTCCCGGGGTCTCGTCTGGCTTGTGGGCAGGCCGAGCGTTACAGTGTGGTTGCAGTTCAGCGTGTGTCTGGCAAATGGCAAAGTGAATATCTTTGCCTATGGGTGACACTGAATGCTACTGTAGAGTTTATACTTAATGTCTGAAAACAGGTGTCTTTTAGGCCAGATAAAAAGTATACATATGACAGTAATCCATTGTTAAATGCGCTTGTTCACTTAAGACGTTGACGAATGTAGGCGTTTCACATTTTATTACAAAACAGAATGTACTGTACATTATTTTACATTGCATTGACTGCTGACTGCTGACTGTTGATGAGACATACATGATGCCAACTCCTTGTAGTCGACCCAAATGAAGTTTCGCATACATTATATTTTCAGCAATTAATGCAGGGACGGATAAGAAGGCAACTATATCTGACATCTATGACTATATCATTGACAAGTAAGAATACTTCAAAAATTCACCAAACCAGCGCTGATGGAAGAATTCTATAAGACACAATCTGACTTTGAATGATTGCTTTATTAGAACACCATGTCCCGGTTTGAAAGGAGGTTTCTGGTCACTGCACCCATCTTTTGCGGGTATGTTTGATCATGGCAACTTCAAAAGGAGAAAGATCGGGACCAGCACATTGAATAATCATATCACAGTGATCACTTTTATTAAAATTTCACACGGTTCAATAGTAGACAACAGGACTACATTTCACGCTATTTATGTTAAATACATTTTTCCCAAAGGAGGTGACTTTGCTGAATTACATGTTTACAACTAATGTTGTTGAAATAGGTGTCTGGTTTGTCAATTTGTCTTGTGGAGAGACTGTTATTTTACTTTTACAGGTTTTTAATTTATTTTTTAATGTAATAGACTTTATTTTAGGCAAAGTTATTGCCCCTGTATTTATGTATGTCCCTATGGCTATACATACATACATACATACATACATACATACATACATACATACATACATACATACATACATACATACATACAGGGACAATATATGGTTGTTATGTATTTTTATTTTTAATGCCATTGAATTGTTTTTCATGCCCATTTATTGCCCCTGTATTTATGTAAGTCCATATGGATATATATATATATATATACAGGGACAATCAATGCTTGTATTGCACATGCTTGTTTTACTTGTTTTGATGTATTTTAAGTGTATTTTGCTGGTTGTTTTGAAATGTGTGTGCAATGTAATTTTTATTTTTATTTAGTTAGATGAAATTTTGAGTGGTGTTTTCAAAAGTTTATTGCAGGGGGGCTTGCTTTTAAACAGTGGCTTATTTTGGAAGCTAGATTTTGGCTGGTGGTGTTACTTTGAACTTTAATGTATTTCATAAAGGTTTTAATTTGTGGTTTTAATAGTGAATTGTGTCATTTAATTTTGGATTGGAGTAATTGATGGTAATTTATTTCGGTTTACTTCTTGCTTTGTTTTTTTTTATTTTTGTTTGGATGGCATTGTATCTTGTTTGTAATTGTAATCTGCCCGTGTCTACTACCACCCTGATCCGTTCCTGCCAGCCTCCGGCTTCCTCAGACCACTGGCAAGCCAGGTAGGCATCCTTTAGGTGAGAGGAGAAGGGGGTGAGAGAAGAGGAGGGGGATTGAGAGAAGGAGAGGGTGAGAAGAGAGGGAGGTGAGAGGAAGAGGAGGATGGGGATGAGAGGATTATGAGGGGGTGAAAGGAGGAGGAGGAGAGGAGGCGTGAGAGAGGAGGAGGAGGGGAGTATAAGGGATCTGTCTGGATACCAAAGATACAAGAGAGGATGAGGCGGAGCATCTGCCCGATGAGAAGGTAACAGACCATGACTACTGAAATCACTACAAAGGCTTTATTGGCATGGGAAGCAACATTAACACACTCTTACGCATTTCGCACGGCTAACCGCGCTTTATCAAAGGTACTCTGAGGATTTATCTTGGCTGTTCAATCTATACCTACCTCGTGCTAGAGGTTTTGGGTGCCATACTACTGTGACAATTTAAGTTTAAGTGTCGGCGGGGGACATCACGAACTGACAGCTGTGGTGATTGTGGATTTCATTTGTATAGCTGCACGCTGCTTTCATTTTGCCGGTGTTTTTTGAGTTGCGCCACTAGGGGGCGTGGGGCTCCCTTCTTCTCTACAAGTCTTGGATACCAAAGATGGCTGCAGACAGGAAGTGACCTCTCGCCTTCACTGAAGCTACCGTCGCCATCTTGATTCCTGACAATTCCTCCTCCTCACTTCCTGGCAGGAAGCCAGCCTCTCTCTGGTCCTCATTGTCAGCAGCTGCTTATGGGCTTTAAATAGCAGGCAGTTGCTCCCTTCAGTACTCGTGCAAAGTACTCTGTACTTAGTTGTGCTTGAGCCCTGTCTTTGCCTCTGTGTTTACCTGATCGTGCTTGACCTCTGCCTGGACCTGTCACCCCTTGCCTGCAGCCTGCCTCAACCCTGGAATTGGACTTGACTATCACTGCATCTCAGGCCTCAGATCCCAGGCCAAGGTCGGTGTACTACTCCCTACCTCTGCCCTGCGGGTTTGTATCCTGTATTGCAGTCAGCAACGTTACAGGGAGTGAGAGGAGGAGAAAACAATGGGGAAGATAAGAGAAGGGGAGTGAGAGGAGGAGGGGAATAAGAGAGATGAGGTGAGTGAGAGGAGGAGAAGGAGGGGGTGAGAAAGAGGAGCTACTTTATAATGTTGGTGTTTGGAGAGGGTTAGAAGAGGTTAAATGTGGGCAATGAAGTCAGTATTTTTTGGAAAGCCTTTGTCATGTACTGTACGAATCCCCTGCTAGCATGTGACCTGCATACCGGACAAGGGTTAATACTCACGCTCGTAAGTGCTCCCACTTTTCACCTTTGCAGAGGTCCCTTGAATGGACAATATCTCCCCTAAAAGACAAGGATTAATACACCGCTTGCAAGCTGCCGCACTCTAAACCTTCACAAAGGTCCCTCAAATGAGTTAGTATCTCCCTAAATCCGTCCCAGTATACCCCCATCACGAACAGCACACAATTGAGCATGTGACTTAGATATGCAACCAGGGTTAATACCCACGGCTACTCTAGCCAATTTACCTTTCGCCTGTGCAAGGTACCTCCAATTAGTTAATATTAACCCCTAACTCAATTGCAATCATATCTACACACTGCCACCACCTGTGGTATGCAAATAAGAGATGTCAAATTAATATTTGCGAGGGCCCCAGATCCCTGTTTATTATAGAAAAAACGATGCACTGTAACACAACGAAAATACGTTGTAGCAAAATATGGCCAAAAATGTAATGCAGAACATGCAACAGTTCATTCAGAGATCAAAGCATTACTGATTAAATGTTTTAATATATATAAAAATACAGTGCTTAGGTTACAGAAAAAGGATTATGAAAACATACAATTACAAATAAATGCAGAATAGCTTCTTAAAATACAAGGATAAAGAAATCAAATAGAAATTCCTATATACTGTAGTATATTACCCCAATGGTTTTCTCCCAGAGAGGTCACTGGTTCAGAATATGAGATCTCACATATTTGGTCCCAAATACCCCTCTGTTAAGATCTCCTTTTCATAATATTTGCTCAGACTTAAATATTCTTTCTTCCCATGTAAACCACATAAACCCACCCCCTGTCGTAAATCAGCTCTGAGATTGATGGTTTTACGACAGAGGGAAAAAAACCTCTTACAAATGACGTTTGAATCTTGTCTCAATATTTAAATGTACTCATGACTTTCCTTAACTAACACTTACACACATCAATATTTTCAGGCACTCATGGCGGATACATTGAGACTAAATATGAACATCGTAATACTAAATTTAAGTGACAAATTAGTATCTGTCCCTAATTACCTCTTAAACATATGGTGTGATGTCAGAACGTGACCCTCGGTGACACAATTACAGATTTGTAACTTTTATTATGCAGAGGAGATGACATCACATGACATTCTAATTTTTAATAAAGACCCTCTTGGTTTGATATTGTGAGGATTCGCCATCCTGGCGGTTGCAGACCGTCTCCTCACCTCAATAAACCTTCCATGACGGACACTCAGGATGCGCCGTCGCGTGGTCCCACTACTCGCGCACGCGCGGATCTTGCACGGTCTGATTCCCCAACCACGGATTCCGTCTCTGCTCCCCGCTCTGACGCACGATGGTGCGTTCGTCCAGCCTCCCTGCTGACGTGCGTTCCAAGCCCCGCCCCCGCTCTGGTGATAGACAGGTCCGGTGTGGGAGTGACGGGCGCCTCAGGCTCTGACCCGTCCTCTTTGACGCGCGCGGGTCGGCGTGCAATCGGTCCCACCTCCATTTGCTCTAAGGATGTCCAGGACCAGCGTGGGAGTGACGCGCACCGCAGGCTCCGCCCTATGACCTCTGTGACACGTGCGGGTTGGCGTGCAATCGGTTCCGCCCCCATCCCTGATTAGGCTGCATCCTAGGGCACGCCTCCATGCACCAGCAGCCAGTCTTCTTCCTGGTTCCGCCCTGGCTGGCTATTGGAGGCTCCTCCTTTATATATCTTCCTGCTGCATTCAGTCTTTGCTGAGCATAGTCTAGTGTGACGCCGTGCCTTGCTGCATTCCAGTTCCTGTGACCTTGCCTTGCCTTGTTTGTTAACTTCTTGTTGCCTGACCCTGCTTATCACTTGGACTCCGCACCTCTCCTCTCCTGATCCGGCTACGAACGACCATTTTCCAGTCTCCAGTCCTGACCTTGGCTAAGTACCCCGACGATCCGCTACTCTCCAATCCCGAACTTGGCTACATACCCTGACTATCCGCAACTCTCCACTCCTGACCTGGCAAGTACCAATACTATTCCCCAATCTATAATCCTGACCTGGCTTGCACGACTACTCTACATCCTTGGCGTGCCCGCGTGGCTGTGGGTCGGCGTTAACCAATTCTCTACCTCAGCACCGCAGTCGCGCTTCGTTTGTGGTGAGCTACGCCTTACAGATATGTTCTTAGCCACGTCCCATGGCCATTCATAAACCCCCAAAGAAATCCAACGTTTCGGCAGAATCTCACTGCCTTTTATCAAGAAGAGGGCTACAAAATACACCAATAATTACCACTATATATACCTAATGGGTACTCACCCCTCCATGACTGCTGCTGCCATTCAAGTACCCATTTGGCATACAGTAGAGGCAACGTTTATTCTAACATTTGCTGTAAACTAGCCGGGTTACATTCTGGGTATGTGCTGGGTATGTTCTGGGCTAGTTTGAGGCACGTTTAAGGCATTTCTGCATTGACTAACGACCCATAAGATTAACACAGCAGGTATCCCTGGCATTCCAATTCAGTTTGAATGGGACTGCCAGGGACCCCCGCTGTTAATCTGATAGGCCATTAATCAATGCAGAAATGCTGGGGCTAGTTTAAGGAAAGTTTAAGGCATGTATTCAGAATGTACCTGGGTGTTTCCTGGGTCTTTTGGGGAATTGCCACTGGTTTTTGTTAGAATAAGAGTTGCCTCTACTGTATATAGTGGTAATTATTGGTGTACTGTATGTTGTAGCCCTCTCCTTGATAAAGGCAGTGAGATTCTGCCAAAACATTGGATTTCTTTGTGGCATATTAAATATCTTTTTGCATAAATATGTGTGCCTGCTTCCCTTCTCTACACTGTATTCCCCTGGGATGTCTGGACCTCCCTGGACCCAGTGCACCGGCAGATAAGTACCTCGCTCCATCACCATACTGCAGTGTGCATGTACTCCTCTCTATGACATCCATAAACCCCCTCCAGAAAATGCTTTGAAGTTTAGCAGTAAAATAATCGTGTTTAGAAAAGTTGTCACGGGGGGCAATTTTATTCCCACCTCTGCCCTTATCTGGAGACTATCAGCAACAAGCAACCCATCTGGCCCTTTTAAGTGAGCCATACAGGATATCCCACCAGCTAAGTTCTGTTTGAAACCCAGAACCCATCCGTGAATAGTCTGGGCTTGTCATAAACCCAATACATATTGTATTTTTTTTACTTCAAACTGTAGCTCATTAACCCCTGAAGCACCATATGGATTAAAATACATAATATCTCATGGCATTATCATGACAGCCTCCAAAAGATTTTTTTTTCTTTTGGTTTCTGCTTTCTCTGTAGAAATGGCTCTATCTTACAGGGTGTAACCAATAGCCATATAGTCATTTCTGCTTTAGATTGCAGCATTTTAAAGTTCAGTGGGAGGAGGCACTAAACAAGTAACGCAATATAATCCACAGTGTGGAAAATCATCTACCAGCATTTCATAACGCAGGCCTGAGATTTGTATTATTGTTGGCTATAGAACAAACACAACTCAATTCTTGAGTAAGGCTGCGGCCATAGTGCATGCAGCACGATCAAAACCCTGAAATCATTCAGACCGGCCATACTGCGCACGATGCGGCGTGCGCGATAGTGTGATGGCACTGAAAGATTTTGAAGACTACATTTTTTTTATTTTTCGCGTCTCTGCCGTGTCTCGTGAGTGTTTGACCCAAGCAGCGCGAACCAGACCGGTGACGTCACGGCCACTCCTCCCCATCACGAGCGCATCTGAGTCCACAGATCGCTCAAGCGACCGGCGCACGTGTCTCCTTGCACTCCGTCGCACACGCCTGCACTAAGTCCGGCACCCAAGAGTGTAGGTCCAAACCGTGTTGGAGTTGGAAAACAATGAAAGCATACAGTACATCAACGTGAGATATGTATAAGGACATTGCAAATATATGAACTACAATAATAGCCTTATAGTGAAAACAATAACAAATAGAATACATAGTACTGTACTTTTATTAGCACTACTTCATAGCTAGGGGCTGTAGAAAAAGAATGAGATATTTACAAATATGCATTGATAAAACTGGCATATACGGGGGGAAAAGGTAAGAAAAGAAAAATCACAATGGTTTCCCCCAAAATGTTTTCAGATCATATCTTCTAAATAGACATCTGCATTCTGAATTTGGCCAGGAACAAATATTTAAAAATATATTTGACAGATGAAATATAATTGTTATGCTAAACCCTTTCACCTAAAACACATTTTTACTTGAGATGTCCTCATGTTTTATTGCCTTTTAGAATATTTTGACACATTAGATAACACGATGAATAATCTATAGACAGCCGGGCTTTGTTAGATTGTTTTCACATTTTGAGTTTGTTATAAAGTGATTATATTTGTATTAAAAGTATATTTCCTAAAAGAATGCACAATTTTCTGCAGACACATTTCAAAACGTTTATTGATAACATGATCTGCATGTTCATTACCATAACATTTCTCATTATTCTGACATTTTTCTTGCACGTTCCCATTTTATTACATTTTTTTAAAAACATTGTTAGGCTGTGAGATCAGAAAAGTACATATAAGTTATCAATTCTAACTATGTGCAAACGTTGTATTAATGTAATAATATTTTACATACTTATGAAATTGTCTGCACACCATTATGTATTATTATATAATTTTTCATTCATAGTGTATGACTGTGCTATGCCAAATTATCTCTGATTACATATTAAATTAAATATGACAAACCTCCACTTCTCTCTAAATATTGGCCCCACAGAAGTGGGCGAGGAGATGGGATTTAAGCCCAGCATTAGAAAAAGTGTAAGTCACATTGCATACGCGATGGCATTACAGGAAGATGAAGAATAAATATATCACCTGAAGTAACAAAGATGCCAGAAGTATGGCCCTTCTTCACTCCGATTCCAAGAAAGGAACTCTGGAAATAGTATGTACCTGTTAGCAAATTTTCTAAAAACTGTATTGGATCTATAGTTGAATGTTGCTAGGCAACTATGAACGAAATGCATTGGGTTACGGCACTGATGTCATCAGGCAAATAGAGTAAGACGAGTCCATGTCCTACTCAAGGTGCAGCAGGCAAAGCTACAGACAGCTTTCCCGGGGCCCAGGACTAAAGTATTCACCAGCAGCCTTGTGATAACCCCTCCCACCCCCGTTTTCTCTTACACCCCCCCCCCCCCCCACACACACACACCTTCTCACACTCCCCCATCACCCTTTCCTTCCCCCCTCCCTCTCTTACACCCCCAGCTCTTCCATCCCATGTATTTCTCCCCCATCCCCACACTCAATAACCCCTCAATATATATGCACACAAACAATAAGCCCCCCTCTCAAAAATACATACACACACGCCCCCTCCCCAAATACAGACACACACACACACACAATAAGCCCCCGTACCCAAATACATATAAACACACACTATGCCCCTTCACAAAATACACACCCACACAATAAGCCCCCCACCCCAAATACATACAATAAGCCCCCCTCCCCAAAAACACATACAATAAGCCCCCTCCCCAAACACACACACACACACACAAACCCAATAAGCCCCCCTGCCCAAATACATATAGAAACACACACGCAAACTTCCCAAATAGTCACACAGAAAGAAAAAGATCCCAGTTAGGTGAGCACTCAGGTACCCCTTGGTGTAGAATATGTAACTATAGTGTGAATAAAACATAATATTGTAATTGTTACCAGGTAAAATAAATTGAAGTGAGTAGATAAACACTGAACGGTAAGTAGATAAACACTGAACGGTGAACTGCAGCTGCAGCCTCCCTTGTTCTTCTCCACATTGGAGGTAAGGGAGACTACAGGTCACTCACAGCAATGGGGTTGATCATGCTCATTGGAACTATGCATTGGTCTCCTGTTGGTTGCCGGTATGGAGCCTGAATCTCGTGGCTGGAGGCGTGTAACGATACTCCGCTTCCACATCCGGGTACCTCCGAAGATGTGCGTCCACACAGCGGTCCCCCGGCACTGCGGTTTAGTGCTCTCCTAATTCCACTGCTCTCTCCTATAACAGAACAATAATATAGTAGATTCCTTGCTGAGTCCAATAGCAAATAGCCCAACGCGTATCGCCGCTACAGTAACAGCGACTTCCCTTCCCTATCTCAACTATTCCTATCCATCCTTGTCTTATATGTTGTCTGTCTGTTTTTTGTTGTTTGTACTCTGTGGTACTATACAAAGAAAAACCTGGCACCAAAAGTTCATTGGATAATCCTGTACTCCTCAGGGGATCAGCACACTTGCTTGACAGGCCATGTAGGGGAAAAAACACAAACAGACACAGATCATAGTGCAACACTGTAGGGTTAAAACAGGTCTACACTAATAGGTAAAATGATAGGTGTGTAATCAGCGCTTTTGCAAATACAATATTGGATAATAAAAAACCTTTGATACAGAGTCCAATGGGTAGTCCTGGAGCTGCCTTAAAAAGATTATTCTGGTATCTTCTACCCAGAAATGGATTGAAGGCTGGAAATGATCCTTTCTGGCGCTGAGGTGAGGTTGAGATGAGTGGATTTGTAATTTCTTCTGATGAGCTTTGACCTCAGGAAAAGGAGAAAAGAAAAAGACAAAACATGCAGGGGACCTGCAATGGTGTATTACCCAAGGGATAACAGGATGATACAAAGAAGGAGCAATTTATTATTAAAATAACAAGGTTAAAAAAACATGGATTACAACTTAATAACATACATTGTATATGATAAAATGAATGATGGACAGGTGCCTAGGCACTATCCGCACTCTTGTGATTTGGAACTTAGTCCAACAGTTCCGTTCTTTGCTCCGCCTGGTCTAAAATTGAAAACCTACTCACCACAGGTAAGTAGTATATAAGCACTTGGTTTTGGTGGTCTTGGCCGTTGATCTCGCCGTTCGCCTGGTGATGTAGTCGTCTCTGCTGCCGGGGATCCGATTCAGTGTTCCTGTGAGCGCTGCTTCCTGGAATACACACGATCCTCACGGCGTGATGACGTCACCCGTATTGGTCCTCGGCTACGGTGGCTCAGCGGTACCAGCAAACCTTCCAACGCGTTTCGAAAGTACAAATGATGTCTCTCTTCATTTGTACTTTCGAAACGCGTTGGAAGGTTTGCTGGTACCGCTGAGCCACCGTAGCTGAGGACCAATACGGGTGACGTCATCACGCCGTGAGGATCGTGTGTATTCCAGGAAGCAGCGCTCACAGGAACACTGAATCGGATCCCCGGCAGCAGAGACGACTACATCACCAGGTCGAACGGCGAGATCAACGGCCAAGACCACCAAAACCAAGTGCTTATATACTACTTACCTGTGGTGAGTAGGTTTTCAATTTTAGACCAGGCGGAGCAAAGAACGGAACTGTTGGACTAAGTTCCAAATCACAAGAGTGCGGATAGTGCCTAGGCACCTGTCCATCATTCATTTTATCATATACAATGTATGTTATTAAGTTGTAATCCATGGTTTTTTAACCTTGTTATTTTAATAATAAATTGCTCCTTCTTTGTATCATCCTGTTATCCCTTGGGTAATACACCATTGCAGGTCCCCTGCATGTTTTGTCTTTTTCTTTTCTCCTTTTCCTGAGGTCAAAGCTCATCAGAAGAAATTACAAATCCACTCATCTCAACCTCACCTCAGCGCCAGAAAGGATCATTTCCAGGTCTACACTAATACACACACTACACATATAACATAGAGACTCCTAGTGACTATAAAAACAATTTATTAAATAAAAAGAACTATGCCATAAAATGGTATGGACAAATGAGAACACCGCTGGTCATCCAGATGGGAAAAATCAGAGCCCTACTTACAAGCAGCTGCTTGTAAGTAGGGCTCTGATTTTTCCCATCTGGATGACCAGCGGTGTTCTCATTTGTCCATACCACTTTATGGCATAGTTCTTTTTATTTAATAAATAGTTTTTATAGTCACTAGGAGTCTCTATGTTATATGTGCAGTGTGTGTATTAGTGTAGACCTGTTTTAACCCTACAGTGTTGCACTATGATCTGTGTCTGTTTGTGTTTTTTCCCCTACATGGCCTGTCAAGCAAGTGTGCTGATCCCCTGAGGAGTACAGGATTATCCAATGAACTTTTGGCGCCAGGTTTTTCTTTGTTTTCACTTTTTCTGTTAGTACTGACAGTATTACTAGGCAGCCTTTATATATATATTTTGTACATGTCACACTGGTGTTTTAGTCTTTAGCGCTTGTTCACATTTTTTCTTTTTCCCTGTGGTACTATACACCTAGCTGTGTGGTCTTATACTGTATTGTATGTATTGAATTTCTTTATTTATATAACGCCAAAGTGTACTCAGTTTTTATATAGCACCAAAAGTGTTCCCAATACAATTTCCCCTCATTTTGGTGTATAGCGTTTGTTTCCTGGACATAGTACCAGCTATTGAGGAGGAAAGCTTTAAATTCCTCATTATTATGAAGATAAGATGTAAATCTCCAGATTCTATTTTTGTGTTCCCTAAATCCTACATTTATCTCTAACCATACTGGTGTGTGGTCTGATATGATTATTGTGACGGTGAAGAGGTAGCCAGGCCCACTAATAAATTATAAGCCCGTTTGGTTACCTCAGATCCATGTTTTGTGGTTCAGGAGTGTCAGCTCTTGGACTCAACTGTTGTAAAAGCATTACCTGTAATTATGAGACAATAAACCATTTTTTTGTTTTTACCTTTCCAGCGATGCCAGCAAGCAGTGTTTGCTGTGGTATGAGTTTCAGGGATGGGGGAGGGAAGGTTTGCAGAGAAAGTGTTGTCAGATTGTGTCTATTTAGTCAGGGCCCAGAGTTGCTGGTTCCCCTAAAAATGTACCCAGGAATCAGGTAGGATGCCTGGAGGTGTACAAGAAAAAAGGACCTAAAGCGCATGAGAGAGAAAGATAGAGATAGAGATTCTATCTCTCCCATGCGCTTTAGGTCCTTTTTTCTTGTACACTATCGACTTTTTCTCTGGATGAGAGTTTGGGCCAGCTGCAGGGAGTGTTAGACTTATTTATCTATCCAATTGTGTATGTTTTTTGGGTGAAGTATTTGTATATTGTTTTGCGCAGTTCTGCTCCTTTCCTATCAGGAGGCCTGGATGCATGTAGACACATTGTCTCGGTAATATCTCCCATGCAAAACACTTGTGCGACTCACCACTAGGGGTCCCTGCTTCAGCACAGCCCAGAAAAGTGAATAGGGCATAGGGATGTGAGGTGTCCCTGAAACGGTTAAGGGGTCCCTAGGTTAATGGGGATAACCAGTAAATGCCCAGGTCACCCATAACGTGTATAGGGGTTCTAAGGGACTCCAACCATGCTTCAGCACAGACCAGAAAGGTAAATGGGGCATAGAGATGTGACGTGTCCCTGAAACAGTCGAGGGTCCCTAGGTTAATGAGGATAACCAGTAAATGCCCAGGTCACCCAGAACCAGTATCAGGGTTCTGGGGGTACTCCAATCATCTACAAGGTTGTGAGGGACTTTTAAAAGTCCAGTCCTAAGTTTATTGTATAGAGTGTGGGGAATATGGCTAGTAAGAAATAACGTGCAGCTTCTTATTCTATTTCCCATAACCAAAAGACTTAGGATATTTTTAAAGTGATATTTTATGAAACTGTGTGTTTTAAAACAGATGCTTGAGCACAGAGATGAGCTGGGATTTTCAGAGACAGTGTTCTGAGTGAGCCAGTGGGCTACCAACTTGGGTGCTACTGTGTCTACTCATACGGTAGAGATGAAAGCCACAGAGAATGTGTCCAAGGTGTCAAGACCATTTAGACAGGAGGGAAGGATTCAAGTATCCACATCCTGAGATCAATGGACGCCCTTTGCATTTCCATTGATCCCACCAGACTGACTGGAGCGGGTGGCATTGAGGGAACCAGGGCAGAGGTGCCAAATTGCCCATGCCCCTTGGTTCATTCAGATTTCCAGGTAACCCTGTTGTGTCTACCAGCATGTCTCTGATTGGTGGCGGAGAAATTGCTCACGCTTTGGATTGAGCTATAGCATTTTTTGAATGAAAGTCAGAGGTAATATAACCGCTTGCACCCATTAGATAGAGTGCTTTTCCAGAGTTCTCCAAGTTCTCCCAAAGTTTTCTAAGATTCTAAGCACCAAGTGAATTCCAGCCCTTTGGAGAGAGGGGAGCTATGGCATTTGGAACTGCAGGTTGATTTGAGTTCCAAGACTTTTTAGGGTAAGCTTTGAATTGATGAGCCCCTACACTTAGGAAAATATAGTTTTTCTACCCCAATTCCCAAGTAAGTGTGTCTTTTTGCTGTAGTTTGTGTAACATTGTGTGTTTGCCTTTTCCTGTGAATAAATGTAAAATGTATTTCATTAACTTGTTTTGCTCAATGCATGATCCTGGTAAAAAGGTGTAAATAGCCTGGTCTCCCGGGACAGGCTATACTGAAGCTTTACGCATCCTAAGTATGTGTTTTGGCTGTGTAGATTCATCTAAATAGATTTTCTAATAAATTACCTGCCCTATTACCGTACTTATAAAGGTTAAGGTCTCTAAATTGGAGCTTTTTTTTTTGCTTTCTGTGTAGCCATATTTTGCATACATTCTTCACTTCTGTGTATTTGTCTCTGTTTTCTGGGGTGGGATTTTGTTTGAAGTGACAGAACGCCCTGCTGCGCTTTTTTCCTCCATGCTGTATTTCTGTCTCCTTTCTGAGGTTCTGTCCTCCAGTTCTGCAGCATGCTGGTGGATAAAGCGCTCTGCAGCTTTTGCTTCTGAAAATATTTTGGCTCCTCCATTTATAAAGACTCTTAAGGTGGCAGGATATCCCACGGAAAAAAAATATTTTGCTTTTATAGCATACAGGCAGTCCTCGGTTATCCAACGGAATCCGTTCTGGAAGTAGCGTTGAATAGTGAAACCATTGTAAAGTGAGTCCCATGTTAATCAGTGGCGGTGAGCATTGGATAACGCATTCTGACAACGAAAAACGTCCCTTAGGGTTGCATTGTAAAGTGTTGGATATGCCATTCGTTGTAAAGTGAAACGTTGAATAACGAGGACTACCTGTACTGCAAACTTTACTGAATTCCCGTCTTTTATTTGATACTGCAGCAGAATAGTCCTGAAAGATTAGGATCTTCTTTCCCTCATAATTAAGGCCAGCCAAATTCTTATAGGTTCTTAATATTGTTGATTTTTCATAAAAATCAAGAAACTTTGCAATTACTGCTCATGGCCTACCTTCCTTGTTCTGCCTAACCGGACCAAGTCTATGAGCCCTTTCCACTTTGATGTTAGTGTGATCATGTGGTAGTCCCAGAGATTCGGGCAGCCATTTTGTGCAGAAATCCTGCAATTGAGACGGTTTCACCTCTTCAGGGACTCCTATTAATCTTATATTATTTTTGGGAGACCTGTTTTCCAGGTCCTCCACCTTGTCTTCTAAAGTTTTATATTTCTTTTTTTAAGAGTTTGAATGTTCTACTGCATTTCTGAGGATACATCCTCTAGGACCCCCTCTCTAGATTCATCTTCCCCCATCCTGGTGTTTTGCAGGGTTAGTTCCCTTTTAAGATAATCTAGGGATTTTATGAACAATTGCAAATGTTCATTTAAAGCAGACATCAATACTTTTGCTACAGCCCTGGCTAACTCACCATAATCCCGGAGAGTTTCTGTCTCTTGAGACACCTGATTCCTCCTGGTCTGTATGCAGCTCATGCATGTGCTTGGAAGCCACCTTGGTGTGCTCTGCCTTTCTCCTAGCTCTCCCCTGCTTTTGCTGATATTTGGGGGACATCAGTGTCTGCCTGGAGAAAAATGTCTCCATATAAATGCTTGTCCTTACTTTTCAAGCTACTATCCTTCTATGGAGTTTTTCCTGCTCCCCCCTCTGTTCAGCTGGATTGAAACTGAGGGTTATATTCAGCCTGATGTCTCTGCAGAGATTGGCTACACATGCATCTCCCCCTCACAGTAGGATGCAAAGCCTGTCTGCTTCTTGCTGTTCACAGGATCATTCAGTGAGTTTTATCTACTGCCTTAAATCATTTGTTCTGGTTGTTTAAGCTGCTGATCTGTGTAGTAGATGTGGGGCTGCAGGAGCTCAGGGGGATGTGACTTCACTCTCTGGCGCTATACTGGAAGTCACAGCAGTCTTTTAAAGGAAACAGAAATTTACCAATATTTGAGAATTTTGGATCACATCAGAAGGTAATCCTGGCACAGGTCCAAAGGACCTACAGTAACTATTAGTTAAAATAACCATAGATAAATCAAAAACATAAAAAAACAATATTACAAGTTAATTTACTAAACTTAATCAAACCAAAATCAATTAAAGAAATCATGGAAGAAAATACTGGCTCAACAAATAAAACAAATTAGTATACTTCAAATAAGTACCAAAACTACATATTACAAAAAAACATAGAGGGGGGGACAAGTGCTAACCGTGAGTTGCAGGGCGGATGGCCGTGGAAGGTGCTGATGTGAAGTCCGGACTGCACCGACACTCGCCAGGTCTCTCCTCTGCTCGAACTTGTCGGTTCCACTGTCCCGACCCCTAACGAAGCACGCAGTTGCGAAATGCGTAGAGGTCACGTGAGGCTGTTTAGCGCGCTCACCCATTGGCTGCGACAGTCGAACTGGGAAATTCGAGTGGAGGAAAGACCTGCCGAGTGTTGGTGCATTCCAGAATTCACATCAGCACCTTCCACGGCCATCCGCCTTGCAACTCATGGTTAGCACTTGTCCTCCCCTCTGATGTTTTGTAATACAGTATGTACTTTTGGTACTTACGTGAAATATATTAATTTGTTTATTTGTTGAGCCAGTATTTTCTTCCGTGATTTTTTTCATTGGCTGAGGTCTAGTTAAGTTTTTACTTTTAATATTGTGTTTTATTATGTTTTTTATTTGTGTATGGTTATTGTAACCGATTGTTAGGTCCTTTGGACCTGGTATTACATTTTATTCATTGTACTGATAGCAGATGCGCTGTGTGCATATTTCTTATCGGTTTTATGAGATCACCTTTGGGAGATCTCATTTAGGAGTTTCTGTGGAGTTACTCCACGCATCCAGATGCTAGGGGTTCTATTGCTACGATCAACAAGACAGCACGAGCGCGAATTCCTTGCTTGTTATCCAGTCATGGTACAGGGTTAGTTTATCTGCTAATAGAAGTCTACTCAAAGTCTAGTCTAAATGTAAGGACAGAATCACTAATATTTTATGTGAAATAACATGAGCTATAAACCTCTCTGGATAAGTATTTATTTTGTCGTTTTTATCCTCCATCCTAGATGTACATTATCTGTATGATTCTTCCAATTTCTCTCCTTTCAGTACCCCCTTAAAACTAGGTATTGTTTGAACAGGGTTTAGGCTCTGTGTATTGCCTCTGAAAGGGCTCCCAAGAACTACTCCCTTCTGCACGGAACAAGGATGCTAAGGGTTAACATCCAGAATGTCTTGCTGTAATATGCTTCGTCAGCCCCACCCTTCCATTATGACCCTAGATAAAGGAATTTCTAAGCTCAGTCAAATTAATTCAGAACCCCTTCAGCCTACATCTGCGTCACCCCAAAAGGCGGACAGCCTTTGGCAGCAGCCGATGGGTATCAGCCGTTTGTTGCCCGGTTACAGGGTTACAGGGTTACAGGGTTGGGTAAAGTCTTAAAACACAGCAGATTGTAGGCCTAACCTACATTAAAACTCCATTTTAACCTGGTCTGTAAAGGTTATATAGGCCCATAATCATATATTATCTCTAACCGACCAGGAAATGTCTGTAAATGTAATGTATTACTACTGTTCATTTAATGCAACCATGTGCTATCATAACTCTGTGCTCAGAACCTACAGTAATTGAAAACGAGAGATAACTCTCAAAGTATTACTTCCTGGTAAAACATTTTATTAAAAGAATACTTCTATTTTTTTTGTGCCCATTATTTACCATCCAGAGTCATATCTTCAAGTTGTTGGACATATCTCTTTTTTCAACCTCATCTACGATGTGACATCTGTGATTATGCAGATTATCCATTTGTCTGAAGCCAACTGAGGGATAGTATGTCCATAAACTCTCAGGAATTATGTCTAATGTTATATATGGCCAATTGGTAGCTCTCGAGCTGTTCACTGTAGCTATATTGCCTAAAGTGGCAATACAGTTTGCATTTATATTTTTGGTATGCTTTAATGAAATGTAATTACTTAAGCTGACGATCGATTGGTTCTCCCATGACCGATTGGCAAAGATCCTGCTTCCCCGGGTTCACACTATGGCCGCCTATTTCAAAAGAGAGTGGTGTGCCTTTGTAAATGGTTGCTATAGCAACCCAAGGTTGCTTAATACATTAAAACTGATTAAAAAAAGGCATAAAGACTGGAATAGGGGGGAGAATAAAAAAAATAATATGCAGTAGTATCCAATACTACACAACTGATTTACAGAAATCCCCAAATCTTTAGAAATGGTTTTGTAACCCTTTCTAGACTGAGGTCCTCAGGGATTTCTTTTGATCATGGTATGATGTGTTTCCACACACCTATATGGTGAAGACCACTCACAATCTTTATATAGGGGGGGGGGTCCTCCCAAACACACCTGAAGATCTACCTAATTGAAAACAGCCAATTCTAATTCTTCCCTTTAATTTAGCTTATAAAACCAGGATTTCTTACTTTTGCAAATACCGACTCTTAATTACTCATTGTTTGCTTAATTCATACATAATTTTGTTTCAAAAGACATAGGGGCCTATGCAGAGAGCAGCGCTATTTCGAAATTCGCCATTTTTTGGAGAAAATCGCGCAGAAAGCAGCAGAAAATGGCGAGTTCCGAAAAACGTGCCAATTTTCCTTTTCTAGTTATAAAACTCGCCTCGCGGCTGGCGAGAACCTCAATCTCGCCAGTTTTAAAAATATCCGTATGCAGAGAGGCGCGAACGACATCTAGCGGCTGTTCGCGCCAATAAAATGGCGCGATTGTCTCAGTTTTAACTCGCCAGAAAAAACTGCCGCTCGCGGCCATTGCAAAGGGGAAAAAAAAGCCGCGAATTTGTTTTAACACATTTCTGAAGCGCGCATCTCGCCAATTTAAACTCGCCACACGCATCCATGTTAAACATAGCAGAATTCGCACTTTTCTGCATATGGAGATTAAAACTCTCCAAAAAAGCTACTTTTTAATAAATTCGCCAATTTTAAAATTCGCTGCTCTCTGCATAGGCCCCATAGAGTTGGTTAATATAAACCTTATTGGATATTTAAGAAAAAACTGGCTTTGACAGAAGGTTATCATGGAAAAACTATGGCATTTACATATTTATCATGGAGGTTCACAACCTTTTTCTCGCCGCTAATCATTAATGCAGTGATATTGTCCGGAGAGAATAGAGATGAAGTCTAGCTCAGGAAACAGAATAGGACTATTAGCCTCATGAAAGCCAGACTCGAAGGATTAGTCCGTCTGAATCTGTTGACGCACCAAATAATTTGCTAGTCTTATGAGAGATAAAACACTTAATTTTTTTTTGCCAAAATGGAAGCATCTTTTTTCGTTGGTACTAAATTGCTTTTCTTATACTTTATGAGCAAGTCACACTATCAAATTTTTTTTGGACCATCTTTACATGATCCAAGGCTTCCTTTTCTGTGGACTATACCACCTGGTTATTGTCTAGATCAGTGATTTTCAACTGGGTTTCCACGGTCACCAGGGGGGTGAGCTGGGACAACTCTCCCATGCAATCCCATGTCCGGCAGCACCCCCACATAGCAGTGACTCGGCGGCCCACCCGGTCACTGCTATACTTCCTCTCACAGTCTGCTCTGGTCAGCGCCGGAAGTGGCTGACAGGAGGGAGAGCAAGGGTTGGAGTTACCCAGAATTTCACAATCGAATTCTGGGGTTCCCTAACCAAAAAATAAAAGGTTGAAAACCACTGGTCTAGATCTAGGAGGATGGTAATCTCTTTTGGACCGATATAGGCTGCTACTACTACCAGTAACTTTGAGAAGACCCTAAACACTGTTTATATGCTGAATGGTAGGCATTTGAATTGGAAATGCCGATTTCCTTTACAAAGCGTATAAACTTTTGATTGGATACCATTAATGGCATGCATCTTTCAGGTCTATAGATGCTAGAAAACATTCCACCAACCCAATTACACATTTTAGGGTCTCTCTCGAAATGACAAATACTACAACATTTGTTGATTCAAAACAGTCAGCCTGCGAACTAGGAATACAATTGAGTATATTACGATTTTGGTACCAATGTTCTAGCGGTGTTGTCCGGCAAAGCTTGTATGGCAGAGGACAAGGCTTTGGCTTTTTTTCAGCTGACTTGGTATTACGGACATCAAAATGTCTCTTTTTTGACTTCTAAAATCTAGAACATACCCTTGGGAGATAGTTTGCAGACAATAGGATTATTTTGTGATCATTGGGCCCAACCAACCTGCTACCTTCTGGGATGGGCTGTACAATCAGGGCCCACCTTTTCCTGAGGAGCGTTGCTACTTAATGGGGAATCAGTTGGTCTGGGGTACCTTAGAAGCGTGTGTAACACGTGTTAGGCGGAGGCCCCGGTGTCTGCTCTGCACGCGCGCCTGCCAAGCTGGTGGCGTGTGCAGCTGTGATCCCCGGTCTGCGGTGAGCTGCAGGGGGGGAAAACAGGAGGGGAGGCGTTGCCCTGAAGTCACCCGGCAGGTTCGTAATCATTGGCTGAACTGCCAGAGTGGGGGGGGGGGGGGTGCCCAGCACTCCGTTGCAAGTCCTTAACAGAATTTTCATCTTCAGAGAAATCTGCTTGCGCAACGCGGCGGCCAAGGCCGGTAGCGGGCACGGCTCGTCCCTGCAGCGCACGCCACAGCAGGCACTGGAGACCTTATTGCGTAACGGCACAGTTTGCTCTTACCTGCTCATCTCTGTCGGCATCTTGTTGTAACGACGTGTCAACACGCCGTCGCATGGCGCTGCGTTGCCGTGAGAACGTGACATCACATGACAACGCAAAGATGAGGAGCAGGAGAAGATAAGAGGCCGGGTACTGGCACCTTTTGCAATATAGAAATAAATGGGGAAGGGGGGGGGGGGGGGGAAAGCACCCCGATCTGCAAAACACCCCGATCTGCAAAACATGAACATAATTGCTCAACGTTTCGGCTCATCCTTTTGTTTTTTGTTTTATTTCCTAGATGGTATGGATGGTACACATTTTGTGCTGGTTGGCGAGTGCTCTGTTCCCAGAAATATTTTAGCTTTGAAAGTAAAAGAAATGGCATTTATTTTTAATCCCACCCTACTCAGTATTTCTACTGTGGGTGGTGAGTGGGGCGTCAACTTTCTATAGGTCCATAGCTTTCTAAAAAGATGCAAGAAAAATTGTTTGATAACAAGAACACACAAAACAACTAGAAACAGGTACAGAATTAGATATTTATTAAGATTTAAGACAGGATAATGGATAAGCACCAAGAATGTCAGCTTTTGAGTAAAATAAATTGTGACCTCTCTAAAAAGTTAACTTCAGAGCTATATGATATTCACCAGGTTTCACTATAAAAACTGAAAAAAGTGGACATGTTTAACAAAACTGAAAAGATTGTACAAGGAAGAAAAAAAATTAGATCAAATTATTACTTTTATATTGTCAACAAAAAAAAATGTTAAGATTAGAAGTGAAACATGTAACTTGGTGTAAGAGTAAAATTGTACTTTAACATTTGCATTGCAAAATAAGCAATAAATGACAGAAATTGCACCAATGTTCTGTATAAGGCATTGGAAGCATCAACTTTGTGATGGTGCCAGGTCTAACGTATTTTCTGTTTGTAACAGATGAGACAGTTCACATAATTGTATTATGAAAAGAACGCAAAATCAGATTGTAACCAAGAAATGCAATTTAAAAACAGCTGCCATTTAGCATGCCCTTTGAAAAAGGTACATTACTTTTACCATGTTCAGGGGAGCAATAAGGAGGATCACAAAGTCATAGAAGTAGAGACCCATTGTACATTCCTATATCCTAATGCTTTGAATTAGAATCATCTTCCAACACCTAGCAATTTCTAGAAATATATATACACATGGTCTATTAAAACAACATTCTGGCCCAGTAATTTAACACCTAACCATTTATATTCACCAATCACTTGGTAAAGATATCTTGTGCTTGTGAACCAAATAATTACATTCAATTTTAAGTATAAACTAAGGAAAATGAATGACATTCCTATAGTTCTTTACAGCTTGAAGGGCCGGTAGGCCTATCTAGCAGTGGAGGGCATTGCTGTTCTTTGTACCAGTTCCATCAGGTGAGAGACCAATCATAAGCAGGGGGTGGGTGGGAAGGAAGTGTGACATGAAACGGTAAAACTAGCATCCCACAAGATCATGAGGACCCCATGAGAGAGTGGAGTTTATAAAGACAAACAACAAAAGGCACACACAAGTTTAACTTCCACAAATCAAAAGAGTGGGATTTTTTTTAAATCGCCAAATATGGTTAAAGTTTAGATTCTGCCTCCTACTTTACAGAACTACTATGTTGGCTTTGGTAGATTAGCAGTGACCTTGAACAGGGCCATATTAAATCAGGGGATACTTGGGTCATTGGAAGATAGTAAGTATGCAGTGAAAGAGCAGTGGTAATTATAGCGCTTCAAAACCTATTATGCTCTCAGTTGCTCCTACTTATAAAAAGATTGACAAGTTACATTCCAGTTTGTTGCACTGTCATGCTTTTTTTTGCTGATCTGGAGATTAGGACTATATGTTTTGCACTAATTTCTCTCCAGTGAAATTCTGTTCAGTGTATTGAAGCACATGGAATATTTTCAGGAAGTGTTCAAAAATGTATGGCCTACATCACCGGTCGGTGTCCACCGGTTATTGTGATTAATTATTTTTTGATTTCATAGGAATATGACACTGCCTGCCTATATCGTTGATAAGGAGATTGCTTTAACTTGGATACTAGAACCTAATTTATTGAATTTAATAGTTGCTTATTGGATGTTCCCCTGTACATTTTTTGCAATGAACTTATAGGGAGAAAGGAAAATTATTTTGAACTTGTGAAAGTTGTCCAATTGTAGGTCTCCTCAAATGCAACAACTACTTTGAAAGACCTCCGTTAATCATGATTGCATCTCACGGTTTAATGTCAACTGGAACCCAAATGGTGGAGAGATTCACAAGCTTGAGGAGAAGCTTGGTTTTAACGTTTAATTAAAAAAATGATAAAGGAACAAAATGCCTTGTTTTGTGCATTTAGGAATGTTTTTCACAAACATATTGAGTTTAGTACTTTACTTTCTTTGACGGATATTGGCTATAAAGTGAAGACAAATGTGTCAATTTGTAGCTGGTCAGTCATTTTCCAAATATTTAAGCCAATACTATACAACTATTTAACCAATGTAATTTCAAAGAATTTGGAAACTAATGCTATTTTTTCATAGCACAACATGTAATGCAGTTAATATCAACTTCTAAGCAGTCTAACTTTTCTAAAAGAACAGTTCAAGAATTAAAAAAAAAAAAAAAAAAACACAAGACCAAAATAGAGAGCTATTTCCCATTTAGCATAATCAGAGAAGAGTCTGCCTAACAATTAAAGAGGAAAAGAAAAAAAGAAAACAAAAACATGTGAGCAGTCTTTACTAGCAATTTGAAATGGACAGCTCCTCAACACTGCAAACAGCAATTAATGAAGGCGTAAACATTTACTATAGAGGTCACATGTCTGGCAGCCAAATGAAACAAAGGAAAGACCGTTCCCTGTTTTGGGACAAACGTGGGTGGGGCTTCACACCAGCACACTAATATGTCAAAGTGTGGCAATTTCACTGGAATAAATGCATAGACACAAAGTATACAGATCTGGTGCAATTTCATGCTGGTGAATTTCTTTTATTATTATTATTTTTTTTTTGTAAGCAGCTACATTTACATATAGCACTCTTTATACTTTGAACTTAAATGTTTCTATGTACTGTACACTCACAATATCGGAACATACTGTACACATTTGATACTAGCACGTATACATGTTTATCTAAATCTTAGAAGTATTTACATGTTCACATATACTTCCATTACAAATACTCAAATCTTTATAATCCATGATAAATGAAGCGTTGAGACCTATATCTAACATTTTCAGCAATCAACCTCCTAACAGTTACTTATATATCATACATTGCAGTGTGTTAGTGAAGGGGTTAGTAATCAGGGAGGCTGCATATTTAGAAAGAAAAAAACCCAGACCATTTCCCTTAAAACTGTATGATCTCCATAATGTCAATGTTCCACTTTTGTATCATGGCAATTAAAGTGCACACTTAAATATCATTGTTCCAGCACAATTGCATATAACGCCCTAGTAAGCTTAAAATACTTTGGTATATGAATGAATGGGAAAATTACCCATTAGGGGACCTTAAACGTGATTGTGGCTCCCAGCACGCACGGGTAATGTAATAAACAAAAAAACAGACTACACTTTGGTAGAAATTGGAAGCTTTGGACAGTTTATATTTATATTGTGGATTTGCAAATTAAGTAGCAATGCTGTTGCTGGATTCTTGGTCAAACAGATTTTAACCGTTTCACTCCAGTGAAAATGTGCATGACAAGCTTTATACATGATCTATGACAGGCCTGCACAACTCCAGTCCTCGGGGGCCGCAAACAGGTCAGGTTTTCAGGCTATCCCTTCAGCACAGCTGGCTCAATAAGTGGCTCAGTATGACTGTTGTCCATGCTGAAGTAGAGATATCCTGAAAACCTGGCCTGTTTGCGGCCCTCGAAGACTGGAGTTGTGCAGGCCTAATCTATGATGACCATAAGATTGCAATGTACATGAGACTCTTCAGTACTATAAAGCCTTGAAAAAAATAAATTGGGATGAGCCAGCAATAGATCTTAAGAGCAAGAGACATGGTATGTCTGGACAACCCAAATAACTTCTGGTTTGGGGGTAACATATTACATATCTAGATTACAGAACTTGAGCTCGAGCAGCATGGACTGCCGTTTATTTTATTTTTTTAGACAGCGTGAACCCTCAGGTGACCCCACGACTTCCGTTAGACAAGCAGCTATTCCTGTCCATTGGAGACAAAATGGCTGCAATGTCAGGGCTCGCACTGGTGGCCAATAGTAAATTGCAACGCCTTCGGTAGGTGGCCGTTTGACTTTATATTTATGACCATCATTGTAGTTTTGTGTCAAACACACAATAATGACAAATATCTTGGGAAGCAGGTGGTCGTCAGAGAAGAACATAACCCCTCCTTCTCCCTGGTTTAGGCAAGCCAATAAAAAATAAAATTGGGGGATGGGGTTGCTGCTTTAAGTCAGTCACTTGTTCTAAAATAGAAGAGACAAACAAATGTAAAAATCCCATGTATGGTAGTTTATATCATGTTGTGTTAATGCCATTTCCAGTCACAGCATTATTGCCATATTTAATCATCTTCAGACGATCTCACTTCTGGGATGGTTGCTTAATAATTACAATTCTGCAAATGCCCACAATGTATGTGTAATTCAATATAAACAGCCACCAGGATTGAAAATGTAACCCCTTCAGCACAAAAAAAAAAAAGGTACCTGCAATGCAGTACAGAGCATAGCATTTCAAGTTTAACCAGTACTGAATAAATTCATCACCGTTTCCTTTTGATCTCACATTTTCTGAAGTTCCAGATCATTGGGAAAAAATACACATCTCTTCATAATCAGGTAAGCTTTTCAAATGGTTTAGTGAAATGGCTTTACAGCTGTAAAACTGTCTGTTGTGAGCAATGAAATGAGAAAAGAACAGGTATAGGCATTGGTTAGAACCATACACAACTTCTGCATTCATTAATTATCTTAGTCGTCTGAAATCTCATTAAAGAAAGAGGTCGGTTATCGCAATCGTGCAGACTTCTACAGCAAAGCCCATACATGAGAACAATAGACATCGCATTTAAGGGAATAAAATTAAAACAAAATTATACAAGGCACAGGAAGCAGAAACACTTACAGTAGGGAGTAGTTATGCATATAGATGTAAGGTCTTAGAATTGCAGTTAAAGGGTTCACTACCTCTTCCTGTAAAATCCATAGAAGGATGCAGGTATGAATATCTTGTAGCAGTTGGTTAAGGAACGAGGTAGCACCCATGCTCAGACAAAAACATACATGAATAAAACTCAACATTAACATTTTAGAATGCTCCACCAGAGAGCATTTTCAATACTGTCCAAAGCTACTCCTGATTGTACATCTTTGCCTCTTTTCAGACAGTAGCAGAGTACAATATTAACCCCATTCAGAATTGAAGGGGTTCAATATTAAAGTGCTAATGCAGTCTTAAAAAATATTTACAATTACAAATAATGTACAGTACTTTAAAAACCTATGGAATTAGGTTTCAGATTTTTCATAAGGTGAAAGACAGATCCACCCTAAATATTTTATCAGGTAGAACTGGGGAAAAAAAAAAAAAAGTCAGGGTCATTCTTAGTGGGTGTGTAAAAAAAGCACAGCCAAAATCTCAACTATTGCAAGAAATCTGTATATCATGCCAACGCGAGGACATGTTTTTATAACCAAATACTAAAGCACTATAACCCATATACTGTATATTAGTTGGAAGACCAATTGTGTTTGGTAACCTACAACAATTTTTGGCAACTTTGTCAGTCATCGGAGGGTATGTTTTAACTGGGAGAAATGTTTTCCGTATTAAGTTCAGTCTCACATAGTAGATTTGTGGCCTCAGCACATTGCCCCATCATATTACTTGAAACTACAGGCAAAAAAAAAAAAAATAAGAACACTGAGTGATATTTCTCTCCAAAATTCAAACTATTTGTCGGCATGTAGCAAAAAGTGTAAATTCGGTCACTGTGTGTCAAATAAAAAATGGAGAACATGGAAAAGTGAAAAGTAAAAAAGTGGAGTTTCAGAGCTCACCACATTCACTTGTGTTTAAAGCATAATTACACACAGATTTCTTGCATTAGCCCACATTTCTCATAGTCACTCAAAAATGGACATAAATGGAAATAAACAATTTTGCTAGTCACCTGTAAGGCCAATCCTGATGGTGTAAATTGACCGGCTTATTGCAACATAAAACCCACATTTTACAACAAATCTATTTTAAATTACCAGTTTCTGGCAATAATTTATTAACTGAAAATACCAATTGATTAAATCTTTATATAAAATCCTTTACAAAACGTTCACCTTCAAAATCAGTTATTCAAATCAACTGAGCTTAAAGCACCAATTGAATAGCTTGATTTTCTTAATATTTAACGAAATAACTCATATTGCTAATTACTCAGACATAACCGGATCCTAGCAATTTCAGCTTCATAAAAATGCAAATTCATACTCAACGGGGTTACTGTGAGACATGAACAGTTTACCTAGTGCCACTTGTAGGAAATCTGGGACTTTCTATGTTATGGGAGAAACACTCAAGTTATACGCAAACATTTGCATTCAACAAGTACTTGAAATCTACTGCACATTTGTGTATATGTTTTGTGATTAAAAAAAAAGCCCCTCCTAGTACTTCATTTGCCACTACAGATTTAAAAAAGGAAAGAAATGCAATCATTAGTACAATATTTTAGTGTAGGCATTCATGAGAACATGCAGTTTAATGTTCTGCACATTGTTTCCAGACACTGCACAATTTTCTTCCTTACAGGCAGCATATCATTTATTCAAACACTTAAAGCTTGAAGAGTGATACTGTAGTAACTCTAAATACATGTGCTTTCTAAACTGATACACAAAGCATATGCTAAGTCTATGAGGTTAAGTATTAGACGGTAAGGAACAGGAGAACACCAATGCATTTCCTTTTTATTTTGACTTAATGGGTTCCCTTTCCAACCATCGCACTCTGACTTTTTGTTTATAATGATATTCCTTAAGGAAGTCTTGTAACATGGATGGTAGAGGGAGTACATCAATGCCATCATATGTGGTAGACCTGCAGATTACTGCCCGGCAGATATACTGTAGACTGAAAGGAAAAGTTCTATTTAAGGGTACAGTAAGCAAAGGTTCGAAAAACATGCAAGAGCTAGGATCTTTATAATGTTCTAAAAGCCCTGTAACAGTAGATGAGTGAAACACACATGGGTCATGAGCATCAAAACTGAAATTATGATTCCACTGCTCAATGCGAGCATGCAAAGATCGACTGTAACGACGGAAGCTCACAGAGAATAGGTAGTCCTCTTGTGCAGAGTCCCTGAGCAAAAATGTGCCTTCTGGCCTGCCTTCTAAGAGAGCTTCTGCCTCATAACGGTCCATGACACCCCAGTAACAGGGGTTGCTTGTTATTTCGATCAAGTCAGGTACAAGGCAGTGAATATAATCAATCTGAGTATGCACTTTCCAGGCCCCCTGTCTATTCGTTTGAGTATGGCTGTCTCCTGATACCTGACGTTGCTTCTGTCTTCGTGACTGCAAACAGAGAGTTGTGGTATCTTCTTCAGACTCACACCCACCTTGTGACACTGCACTACTGTCCCCAGACATGTCAGCCATGCCAGGTGCTAATTTTGGTCCAAGCTTATATACAGGGTTGACTTGTGCTGTAGCTTCAAATGTATGGATTTGGGCATTTGGGGGAGGGTCTACACCTTCTTCAATACTAAGTCTACGTCTCTCACGTAATCTATCTTCTTCATCTTCAGTAGAAATCAAAGATTGATCAAATGTATCCAAAATACTTGAATGTGGGCTGACAGGTGCTGTGTGCTGTTTAATCAGATGCCATTTTTGGGCCAGGTCCGATCCAACAGGGAAAGGACATTTTTCAAGCATTAGCTCAGAGAGATGAATCTTCCGCTTATTAGAAAAGAGGGGTTTTGACGGCCTGTTATATGTTCTAATTGGAAAACACAAGCCAACAGTCTCATTTAACCGCTGCCGTAAACTGCGACTGCCTACAGCCCTACTGGACACAGTTTCCATGTCATGGACTAAACTTACACCATATCTTCTCTCTCTCCGTTGTAGGCCACTCCTCGTCCTATTGATTTTTTTATCAGGATCAAGAGAGTCTTGAGTTTTCGTGGAGCAAGAATGTTTTTTCTTTCCCCCCCACGGTGCATGACGAGTGTACGAGTCTCTGCGAGCTAGGCGGGTTGCTGCACTCCGACCCAAATCACTGTCCTTTTCAATGCTAATCTCAACAAGTTGAGGCATTTCAGTAACACAATTTTGATTTCTCCTGCTCAAACTATTGCAGGGACTCAAGCTCAAGTCAGAGGAAATGTTCTCTTGCAGAGGGCTAATTGATTGCATGGAAGTCTGATCAGCGACATTTTTATCACTCCCACTTAAACACCTGTTGGCATTAACATCTACAATGTCATTTTGGCTCCCATCTTCCTCATGACTGAAGAGATTCTGACACCGGTATTTGAAAGTGTTCCACATCTTTCCAACTTTATCCATTGATCAATTTACCTAGAAATGAGCAAAGAAAAAAAAAATATGTTACACAGCCAAAGAGTAGGGATTTATATAATTATGTGTACCGTTTTATAAGACAGGAGAATAAACTGGCAAATGTAAAATCAGATCTACAAATCATAAAATTGACACTCGTCATTGCAAAAGCTTTGAATTTGCCATGTTTGGGTCACTTAATTAAAAACTTAATTGTGCCTTAAAATGCAATGTAGAACTTGAAAGCAGCAATGTCTGGTTTCATTTATAGCCTGGAGGGAGGGAGGGGCAGGGTGTAGACTATTGAGCTAATTATAGTTGGCTACGGAGACCCCCTGAGATACTTTAGTTTTAGCCATTTTAGTTACATTTCCTAGAAATCCTAAGGATGGCTACTTGTGTCATCGAATAGGAAGCCGTAACATCATCCCTCGATGTGGCTTCCATTGGCCCGAGGGACCAATGCCCATTTAGCGCCCATTTTTATTTCCTGAATGGGAGCAGAAACACTGGCAACTAGAAAGGTATGTTTTTCAGCAGATAAAAATAACACTGTTAAAAAATTTTTTACAAATATCTAGACTACATTGTACATCTGACAAAAAGAGCAGTTTTGATTTCTGCACTGACACTGGGTAATAAAACCAAACCAAACAGTCCATATCAAAAAAGTTCTGCATAGAGCAAAAAAATGCAGGTTGCAATGTTAGGGAATATACTGCTGAAACATGCCAAAGTCCAAGAGCTATGCAAACTGGGATCTCATTACATCACAATCAAATTAAAAGAAAACTATGCACGCAGAGCGCACCACGGATTTGATATAAAATAATATTTTAATGCAATAAATATCTGGTCCGAAGACAACAAAAAATATCACAATAAAGGATATACACGATACAATAATAAACTAATATACCATAACACTTTACATGAAATATAAGACAATCTCACACAGGTGGGGGAAAACCCCAAAGTTAGCTCTATTAGAAGCACAACGACAGGGCACGTGAATACCAAAGTTTACTCAAAAAACAGTCACAGTGAGAGTTCTATGGAAAACTTGATATATAAACACAATGAGGGGAATGGATACTAACCACAAGCAGCAGCGGGTTGTCTGTGTGAACGCGAAACAAGTCAGAAAAAAGACCTGACAACTACGTGCGACGTCACTTAACGTGAACTCCTGACGAAGCACGTAGTTGCCAAAACGTGTCGAGGTCACGGATGGTTGCTCTGCGCATTCACACATTGGCTGGAAGGGAGCTGCGAGGAAGTGCTAGCGGAGGAGAGATCTGCAGGGTGATCGCGCTGTCCGGACTTTTTTCGCGTTCACACAGGCAACACTCTGCCGCTTGTGGCTAGTATCCATTCCCCTTGTGTTTATATATCAAGTTTTCCATAGAACTCACTGTGACTGTTTTTTGAGTAACTTTGGTTTTTCCCCCCACCTGTGTGGGATTGTCTTATTATATTTCATGTTAAGTGTTTTATGGTTTTTTAGTTTATTATTGTATCGTGTATATAATTTGTGATATTTTTTGTGGTCTTTGGACAAGATATTTATTGTATTAAAATATTCTAATAATAATAATAATATGTTCTTGTATAGCGCTGCTAGTTTTACGTAGCGCTTTAGAGACATTTTTGCAGGCACAGGTCCCTGCCCCGTGGAGCTTACAATGTATGTTTTTGGTGCCTGGGGCACAGGGAGATAAAGTGACTTGCCCAGGGTCACAAGGAGCCGACACCGGGAATTGAACCAGGTTTCCCAGAGGCAGTGTCTTTACTCACTGAGCCACTCATTCTCTATCTAATCCATGGTGCGCTCTGTGTGCATTGATTTGTCGTTTTGGGAGTTCATAATTATAGGAGCTTTTTGGAGGAGTGGTTCCACACGTGCAGCTGCAAACTGATTATTTCTAATCAACTTTTAACGACAGCACGAGCGCAGAAACCTTAACTGTTTGTTTTTTTACCACAATCAAATTAACTCTGCATTATAAAATTGTTCAAAACATTAAAAAAAATAACCGGTTTCAAAAACCAATAAACAAAAAAAAGGCGGCCTTCCTTTTCTGCACCATTTCAAGATCAAGGCTACCACTCATTGGGAATAATATGCTTGCATGCCCTTAAGAAACTCTCTTTTCTGTCTTATTCAATGCAGCAACTACTATCCAGAACCTCAACCTGTCCACAAACTAGTATGCGAAGGAATTTAAAATGGAAGCTGTACAGAAGCCATACTGGAAGAGGACAATCGTTCAATATTTGTGTTCAGGGGTTTCTCCCAGAAATAACATCAGCTTTAGAAGATTGGGTTCAGACATGCTCCCCCACACCCCCCAAATGTGGGGGTTCCTCTTTAAAGCCATAGCTATGATCTGTAGTTAATTCCACTATGTAAGAAATATGTCTGTCTGTAATACAGGATTGGATCCATGTGACAAATTTCTGCTAAATCTATTGGCAACTTTGTATTCTTGACATTTCTGCTGTTTCTCTTGCAAGAAAAGGAGAAGTCATGCTACAGGATTCTTCAAGATAAGGCCGCACGTATAGTGCGGGCAACCAGGCCATTGATTGGTTCAGGGGCTGTCACATGAGGCAACAGCCCCATAAAAATCAAATATTGCCGGCTTAAAAAGAAAAATCGCGTCTCCACGTCGCGCTTACTATAAGTGCACGCAGCGGCGACAATGCATTTGTTTTCGGGCGACGTCGCCGGCACTGTAAGCGCGGCCTAAGCAGGAGAGGCCCAGGAGATATACAATGTGCCTTTCAAAGATAACATGTTGAGATAAAATCTTGGTCCAGGGATTATGCAAGGAGTATCCTCCTGATCATGGCACAGATAAATAATGGAGGTTAATTTTATGGGCAACATCTACAAGTTTGTATGCTGACACTGCAAGGAATAATCGCTGACATCGCATAACAAATCAACCTGATTGGCTGGGACTGTTTTTAGGGTGTGGGTGTGGTGTGTTAGAGAAAGTATAATAGCTATAGCTCCAATGTTCAATAGGAACTTCACAGAAAAGCGCTGTGTGAACTGGGCAAGATATTCAAAGAACAAGGCTGTACTACACCTGTATTATATAGTGAGGCTATTAAAAGTGAAGTTACTTTGAGAAAAATCTGTGTGTCAGAATTATTGTTCCTTCACTAGTGATTGTATGGCCAATTTTTTCACCTAGCTGCATGCTCCTTACATGGATGGAGCGCAGGTGATCATATATTTGTTTTGCATTTCTGTTAGGCCGATATTAATTCTTAGCTGCACGCTCCTATGGGGGCCCCACTATTAAGGTGTAAATATAATTGGCCTAATTGCCTGCAAGTCCATATATAAGCAACTTGTGGGAGACTAACTCCTCCCTTTTCTAGGTATTTTCTCAGTATGGTCCCTGGATTACCACGTTTCACTTCACATGTAAGTGTTCTCACTGGTATTAACCAGTTTTTAACTGCACTAGATATATAAGCACATGCTTGGACATTTTAACCCCATTTGGGGCATTTTCACATAACACTAGTTGCAGTCAGTGTAGGGACCTGCCTATGAGACTTACCTTGGCGTTTGGTGGCAGGCTTGGGCATTATTTGATCAAAGGATGTAACTAAAAGTCTCCTTTATCTCAATAGATTTGCACATCATGTATATATATTTATTTCACATATATTGTTAACCCATTAGGCAGAAGCGCAGGGATTCACTTTCCGTTTTTCACTATTAAAAGTGAAGTTACTTTGAGAAAAATCTGTGTGTCAGAATTATAGTTCCTTCACTTGTGATAAAACTTTGATTTCATCAAATTGCTTTCCATTTTTCTTTGAGGTAAATTGTTATTACTACTATTTTAATGGATAATCTAAAATATAAAAGTAGAAATCAATTGGTGCATGTTTTGTCAGGTTTACCGCTGACAATAAAAGGGATAAAACGCACTTATTTGCCTTAAGAACAAAAAAGTGAAAACAAAATCGAAATACATTTTTCATGGAATGGATATATAGCTTAAACTCGCTTACATTTTTTTCTTGAATTGAAAAATGCTCCTGACTAGCCCTTTCCAAAAATAACAGAAACATGCTCAAGTAAAAGAATTGCTGTTTAACTTCCTCGGTTTTCTTGGCTTGAAACCGCTGAAAATAGGGCATCACTACCTCATTCCACGATAAAAATTTATATATGTATAAAACACACATATGTACACACACACAGCCACACACACAACCACACTTTCTTGTGGATGTTGGCTAAAAGCTGCATATTTTGTTTTCCAATATAGCCATTTACATCACATCTGGTTAAGCAAAATGTAGTGTGTAGATCTTACTTATTCAAATACGGATAAGTGACTGAATTTGTATGAACAGAAAATGCCTACTTGCTCTAAAACCTTCCAAAAAAAAAAAATCATGACCAAAATAAGCATCATTCATATGTCCAAGCCTTCACAGCATCTTTTTTTTTTTTTTTTTAAAGGCTAAACTAGTTTATTCAAGACCTACTTTCTAATGTAGGTTTGCTGCAAAAGCTCTTTATTTGTTTATTTTTTAATATAAATTTCGGGCATTGAGGGTTTAGCATAGTTGGAAAGGTGGTAATGTGAATGAGGAGGCTGGAACGTAAAGATCCTAAGAGATAGGAGGAAAAAAAATACGTTTTAAAACATGCCTGTCTTCAAGAACAGTGGGACATGTATATTTTGGTGGCTAGAGGGGGGTAGATTAAGTAGTAGATAATTAACCAGATCCCTCTCTCCCTATATTAAAAAACAAACAAACAAAAAAAAAATCCCCTGTAGATTTGTATAGTTTGCAATGAATATAAAAGTCTATCTTTTAAGCCTTAAACCACCGTTCTAACTACATTTTTACTTGTTAAATGGTAGTTGCCCAACACCAATTAAATTGAGAGTGATATAAATTCTGTTTAACCAATGTCTTACCTGGTGTCAATTGTTTAATAAGAAACCTTTGTAAGGGAGGCATGGTGAGAAGACAGAATACATCTGACCGGCAAGTAGCGAATACTACCAAGAAAAATATGCCTCTTAATAGATCATGTTCTACTGTACATATTCTCATGAAAACCACTGGTTTCACTTTTTTTGTGCATGTTGGATTCTACTTAATTTACTGATAAGAAAGATACCAATAAAAATGCTTTAATGACCTCTTCGTGAAGGCATTAAATGAATGACACTCGAAGCAAGGTGTGCATCAGTAAAGGAAAAAAACCCTATATTTGCATTCATGTATATTTATATCAGACTTTAACTGTAAACAGCAAATATTATTGGGTTACAAATAAGTTTGCAAAGTTATGTAAGAGTAAATTGGTACCATGAACACCTCTGTTATTACTTGTATGATTCTTGGAAGTTTGGGCCACAACAAACAAACATTTCCCACTGATCATACTCCTTGGCTTTGAAGTAGTAACATCAGTGAAATAGTTGTAGAGGGGATTAAGCAATGTGAGAGCTTTCAGTACAAGAAGGCATCACGCCACTGGATAGAATGCAGATGATTTATGTTATACTATAAATTGAAAAACTATATAGAATGCCTTCTCTTTCCCTCCCCCTTACAAGTGGCAAGTCCGTAGTAATAAGAAAGTATAGCAAATCAAGTTCCAACTGTCAAACTTTACCAGATTGCTGACAAATAATTACTTATTATTAATCATATGTTTTATTTATGAATATAATATATCACATATATACACATATAGTATGGAGGTGGGTGTTGGGTTCAGAGTTTGCAGGGATTATTATGTTTGTAAAATATCAACTGGTAACAGTTGTTTGGATGGTGGTCATCCCTCCTCCCTGGGTTTAAAGTTCATGCACCTGTGAAATACTGGTCTATTTAAGACATTTCTCCCTCTTCTGCAGAGGTAAATGAGGATTTTCACAGATAGTGTTAGGACCTGCAAAGGGACCATACCTTGCAGGGCTGCAGGCTTATAATGCTTTGACCAGAGTGTTAACTAAAACGAACCTTACGTACGAGAAGACAAACAAGTATTTAAACTACCCTATTTCCTCGATTCTAAGACGCATCTTTTTCCGATTTTCACGTCTGAAATCGGGGTGAGTCTTAAACTCTATGTATTTAAAAAAAAAAGTGTCTACAGTACTAATCTCCGTTTTTACTTACCATGATTCAGGAGAGGTCCCATGTCAGCGGAGGACGAAGCGGGTGGCGGGAGTGCGGCAGGACAGGTCCAAGTCTGCAGGTGAATGAAGATAAGATAGCAGGCGGGCATGCGGAGGCAGGAGATCATAATAGCAGGAGAGCTGAGCAGAGCGGAATAGGGGATGGCTTGGGAGGTGCACACTGTAACCGGAAGTCAGACACCGGTCAACTTCCAGTGTTAGTGTGCACCTCCCAAGCTGTTCCCCAATGCCGCTCTACTCCTGCTCACCTCTCCTGCTATCATGATCTCTTTCCGCCACCGCACGCCAGGTTGCTGTCTTCTTACCTTCATTCAACTGCAGACTTGGGACCTGTCCCGCCGCCACCGCACTCCCGCCCGCTGTCCATCTTCAACCATCTGCAGACGTTGGACCTCTCATGCCGCTGCTGCCCGCTTTATCCTCTGCTGACATGGGACCTCTCCTGAAACGTGGAGTGAAAAAGTAATTTTCCTCGATTGTAAGGGCTAAATCGATGGCGTCTTACAATCGAGAAAATACGGTATATAAATTTGTCACATTGGATGTAGCATTGAGAATTTCTGTTGTATGCATGCATGCATGCATAATTATTTATATACCGCCATTAGTGTACATAGCGCTTTACAGTAGTAATACACGTGACAATCATAAATAACAAATACAAATAACAGATCATGGGAATAAGTGCTTCAGACAAAGTAACATTTAGGAAGAGGACTCCCTGCTCCGAAGAGCTTACAATCTAATTGGTAGATAGGAAGAACGTACAGAGGCTGTAGGAGGGCATTCTGGTAAGTGCGTCTGCAGGGGACTAAGCTTTATGTATCATGTGTATAGTATTAGCCACAGAGCTACTCATATGCTTCTTTAAGCAAGTGTGTCTTAAGGTGGGTCTTAAAAGGTGGATAGAGAGGGTGCTAGTCAGGTATTGAGGGGAAGGGCATTCCAGAGGTGTGGGGCAGTCAGTGAGAAAAGTTTAAAAGGCGGCAGAGGGCTCTAGATACAAAGGGGGTAGAGAGAAGACATCCTTGAGCAGAACACAAGATTCGGGATGGTGCAAAGCACGAAATTAGGGCTGATGTAAGGAAGGGCAGAAGAGTGTAAATCTTTCAAAGTGAGGAGAATGGAGTACGAGATGCGGGATTTGATAGGAAGCCAGGAGAGTGATTTCATCAGGGGAGACGCGGAGACAGATTTAGGAAAGAGTAGAGTGATTCTGGCAGCAGCGTTTAGGATAGATTGTAGGGGAGACAGGTGAGAGGCAGGAAGGCCGGACAGCAGGAGGTTACAGTTATCGAGATGGGAGAGAATGAGGGCCCGAGTCAGAGTTTTAGCAGTCGAGCAACAGAGGAAAGGGCGTATCTTTGTAATATTGCGGAGGAAAAAGCGACAGGTTTTAGATACGTTTTGAATGTGAGAGGAGAATGAGAGAGAGGAGTCGTGTGAGACCCCTAGGCAGCATGCTTGGTTGCAAACCCAACAGCACTCCTTTTGACACAGTGTGGTGGGTGTTGGGTTCAGAGCTTGCAGGGATTGTGTGCGTTTGTAATATCACCTACACAGGTGTATAACGTTTGATCACAGATATATATAAATATCACTTATCCAACGGAAAAATATATTGCTATCGTGAATGTAAAACCAGGATTGGTAATCAGATGCTCCCCGATTTGCAGATGCCTTTTGGATACTACATGGATAATTATACTATGTCAAATTAAAAAGATAAATTATAGATTGCTGGGGCCCAATACTAATTTTTCTTGCAAGAAATTATAGAGTTTTACTAAGAGGAGCATCAAAGCAGGACTGCTTGACAAAATAGGTTTTCTGCATGAGATCAGCTGTGACTTTTTAGATCTCAAGATCTCAAATTCCTAAATTGACACAGTGAACCAAATAAATACACTGCAATCAGTAGGACATTATTTATATATAGCAAGAACTGATCTTGAAGTGAGGACAATTGGAACCAGAACTGCCTTTAGGTCCATTAGGAACACAGCAACTGTTCTTGTATTTTTTTTCATGATCATTACATGGTTTAAAAAAAAAAAAAAAAAAGGGGAAGAGCGCGGAAGCGTAGGTCTTACCAGAATTTTACATTTCCCCACTTGCCGGCACGCAGGGCCGGTCACGTGAGCGGTTCGTCCAATGAGGGCGAACCAGCTCAATGACGTCACTGGCCCGCCCCCGACACGCCCCCTGACGAGGGCGAACCAGCTCCATGACGTCACTGGCCCGCCCCCGACACGCCCCCTGACGGCGCGCTGACTAAGGCCAGGGAAAGCACCTGCTTTCCCCGAGCCGCAGCGCGCCAGCAGGTAACATGGCCGAGGCCTTACATTGTGAATCATTGGAGCACATACAATGGTATGTAATATGTTGGGCTTCTTCTAAGGGATTTGGAATGAATGCAGCATTGTTACACAGTGTAGATATGAACAATTACCAAGTTGAAATAATTAAGAGTTACACAGTATGTGTAAAGAGTTAGAATGCTTGTCATACTGAATATGCAACACAAGCAAAACGACTTGATATTAGTATTCATTTGATTTTGACAAATGCTGAAACATTTGACAGCGCTGCCTTTGCTTGACCCCCTGTAGGGGGTGAAAGGCCTCACAAATTTCATGTTCTGTTTACAAAGTAACATCGTTCACTTTGAAGTTACAAAGAATAGCTCTCCTCTGCATAAAACAAGCTCTGTTTGTGACTGGTGTGCATGAAATACATTTGCAATGATTTGAGTGATACAGTGGTAACAGAGTAACAAAGCAACGGAGCATTCAATATCGCAACTGCCTTTCATAAAAAAGAGCATCACAATTTTAAATCAATTTTGCTCTGGAATAAAATTTTTTTTTTAAATTACTGGAAGATTTCATTATCAAGTATCTGAGCAGGTTAAGTTTATTTTTTTTTTTTTTTTTTTTAGGAAATGCATCTCAAAAAAGGAAGGAAAAACATAACATGTAGCCCCCATGGTACATAATAGATGTGCCATGCTATTTTTGGTAATTTCACCCAAACACTAATTAATGTGCAGTTGATTAATCCCTGAAGTGTGAGAATCCCCAGCAACCTGTAGATTTACAGTAGGTTATTTATCAAAGTCTCCCAGCTGCAACTGGGATAATACCAGCGCAAACACAAAAGGGAACAGATTAATCCAAGTAAAAATGTAATTGGCTACCACTAATCTACTACATGCCCTCCAATTATATTAGTTTTCACTCCATGAAGGACATAAAATGGGATTTAACATGAACAACACTAAGTAATAAGAAAGGACAAGTCGGTTTCTGCATATTTTAATACTTTTGATACAGGTAAAAATGAAGAGTGGGCTTAAAAATGCTGCTAAAGTGAAAGTTAGGAAGGCAAAGAGTCCCATTTAGTGATCTAGATTGAAGTTGCAACCGTGAAAGTACTTTGAGTGTAGCAGCTTCTCTATCGTATTTAATGGTAGTTTCAGATGGGGTTATGATCTAGGGCAGGGGTGCGCAAACTTCGAGCTGCGGCCCCCTTGCCGGAAACCGCAGCATTTGCACCCCCCTCTCCTAAAACTTTGCGTCAAATGATGTCGCCGGTCATGTGACGTCACCCCGCCACGTCATTTGCCGCGTGTTACCATGGCGACACGTGACCCGCGGCATCATTTGACGCTGCATTGCCATGGCAACGTGTCGCCGAAGACCGGGCAGAGACCAGGTAAGAGTTACAGAGGCCTCACACCTCCCCCGGCATTTAAATTAAACGCCGTGGGAAGAGCGCAGGACCTCTGTAACCGGCCGCACCCCCCTAGAGATTATCGCGCCCCCCCCCCACTTTGCGCACTGCTGGCCTAGATCCTTGAAACATGTTTTGATCAAAAGATGCAACCAAAAGATTCCTTTGGCACAGAATTCTAAATGTAAACAGGTCACTAGTATATTGTAGCCCAATTAGTAGGAGTGCAGGATTTGTTCTTTATTTTTCATATATGCAAGGCCAATCCTTTTACCAAACAGCATACTTCTAAAGTGAGGAGTGCAGGTAATATTTACAATGATCTGGAGTGTGTTAGTGTTGATCAGGCCCCAACGCACAGAAAACCCACTAGACTTGCAGTTTGTGATGTATTACTGACAAATTACCTGATGACAATGCGTGTCAAAACCGGTCGGGTATACAGATGTCCTGACCCGTGCTGGTAATGTTGTGCAAATATAGTTTGCTTTAATTATGGACACTGGGTGTTGTGTATGCAGCATCGACTATACAACATCTCTTCAACCATTTTAAATGCAAATCGCCAAAAGTAGGATCCGGCTTTGAAAAGCTCAGTGCTGCGATCTTCAGCCTGAGTTTGGAAAGTATTTGTAGATGGACTTGACCACTGAAGCAGAGCACCAACCCATAGCTTTTATTTACACCGCTCCTCCACTAGAACAAGTCATTCATAGTTTTACCACTTAAGGGCAGAAAGCAATCTGTGAAGACCAAAATAATAAATATCATGGAATATATAGCAAGTTCTGCACTTCCAATGAATGAAGGGGTTCAGATCAAAGGGATAAAGCTGGAGCAGTTCCTATATTGTTGTGAGTAAGGCCCAGCTAAGAAGCAATTCATTAAAAAAAAAAAATAATAATAATAACAGGAACGATTGTAGAAGGTATGATATTTAGCACATCTAATTTACTTTCTCCTTTATGCAACATTAAAGCGGCCTTTAATTCAAAATCCTTTATAGTGGACTTTGATTTATGCGACTTCGGTTAACACGAATTCACACCTGTGCGGTTTTGTTTTTAATACCAAAAACCCAAAAAGTGTGAGAGGCGGTTCGAACATACGCATGTTGGCACGAGGTAAGGTGAGAAGGTTGTTTTAGTGTCCATGCGCCATCTCAACAGCTGTCCTCGTCTCGCCCAGCAGCGCGCGTCCAAAAACCGCACCTTGTCATTGGTGAGTATTAAACTACTGTATTCTTAAAGTAAATTTGTACAGTGCCTGGGAAGTGATGGGAATACTTGGTAGACGTATGAGTGTAAAAAACAGACTTTGAGCCGAGAACACATCCCCATTTAACCTTCAGTTCAATGTTTGCAACGTTTCCAGGTATGCATCTGCATCCCTCATGCAAAATTGAGGTTACTGTAGTTTTTCCCCCCCCAGTTGTGTAGTATTAGATAATACTTACATTTATAAAGAAGAAAAAAAATTGTTGTCCTTTTAATGAGTTTTAATGTATTAAACTTCCTTATGTCCCTATCGTAACCATTTAGGAATCTACAGCACTTCCTCTTTTGAAGCCGGCAGCCATACTGTGTGCCCTGGGAAGCAGAATCTTCACTGATCAATCACGGGAGAAGGGAGCAATCGGCAGCTCAGATAATTGCAATAATAAATGCAACAACTGCATTAAAACAAAAAAACAGGCAATGCTGCTTTGAGTGCAAGTCTAGCTACTCACGTGTTTAATAATGGGTGAGGCTAGACCAAACCTGATCTATATTTGGATCCAAATTAAAGAGGAACTTTAAAAATAAACCTTGTTTTCGATTTAATTATGCAGGGACAAGTCACATGTCCCATGTTATAGGCAGCTGAGGACACAGGTTCCTACAGATGTAGAGCTCCAGCTCTTAATAACTTCTTAAACTGACATCTCATTTATTTTTATATACAATTTACAGAATGCAAGAAAAAAGTTTAGATTTCGCTTTAGTCTAGGGTCCCTTTATCCTCATAATTACATATGAAAATACTTGGTTTGCAGATATACTGTATGTTGTTGCTATGTAAGCCCCCCATAGAAAGTCGGCTATTTTTAACTTTAGGAAAAGTGCTTTATAACCAAGCCTTGAATACTTGTGGCTTATCTCAGTAATGTATGAGCCACTTGTAAAAGCAGCATTGGACATAACATGCTATTCATTTTTACAACATTCGTTAAACTTTCAATCAAGATATGAAAAAGCACTCAACATACCCTTCTATATTATGAAACAAAAAAAATGGTAAACAGTGTTCTACTGAGTGGTTTCACTGTACAGCAACCACATGTCAAAGCCTTGGGTGACCCTTTCACCATCTCCCTGTCCTTATTACCCAAGAACAGCACAAAATTAGCATTTGGCACTAAAGTTGTTCTCATTAGAGTACATGATTTTCTGCTGTCAAGGCAGCCGATTTCTCCCTCTTTGGGGATCATTTTGCCAAGGATAGGGTTACATCATATCCCTCGAAGGTTAAAAAAAAATGAACCATGATGGCAGCCATTTTAAAACAACAAATAATAAATATATAATGGATGATTTTATATTTGTGTGGAGTCTTTCCACGCAGATCTACCAAGATTCTTTACCTGAAATAATACTCCATGACAAAACCCCCATCCCTGATGAAGGGCTCTCTATGTTTGGAAAGAGCCAGAGGGCAACAGAGTTCAGCAGCTGCATTTTGGAAACTGTTCCAAAGCACGTGGAGAAGCATTCTTATACAATGTACCGTATATTCCGGCGTATAAGACGACCCCCAACTTTTCCAGTTAAAATATAGAGTTTGGGATACACACACACACACACACACATATATATATATATATATATACACACACACACACACATCACTATACACACACACCACTATACATATATATATACACACACATACATCACTATATACACACACACACACATCACTATACACACACACATCACTATACACACACACACACATCACTATACACATATATATATATATATATATATATATATATATATATATATATATATATATATACATACATACACACACACACACCACTATACATACATATACATATATATATATATATATATATATATATATATACACACACACACACCACTATAATATATATATATATACATACACACACACACATCACTATATATATATATATATATATACATACACACCACTATATACACACAAATCGCTATATATATATATATATATATATATATATATATATATATATATATATATATATATATACATACATACACACACCTCTATATACACACACACACATCACTATATATATATATATATATATATATATATATATATATATATATACACATATATACACACATACACACATACACACACACACACACACACACACACACACACCCATCACTATATATATATATATATACACACACATCACTATATACACACACATCACTGTATATATATATACACACACACACACATCACTATATACACACACATCACTATATATACACACACACACACATCACTATATACACACACATCACTATATATATACACACACACACACACACATCACTATATACAGACACATCACTATACACACACACACACACACGCGTGAAAGTACTACTGTACTGCATGCTTGGCTCCCCACGCTGAACACTGGAGGAGTAAAGACAGGAAGAGGAGGGCTTGTGTCTGTGTGTAGAGGGACGCCCCGCCCCCTCTGCAAGCACAGGGAAACAGCAGCAGCAAGGAGCTTCTGCCTGCCACTGCTCTGCTCTGCCCCCAGGTTTCGCCGCACAGGCTGCGCCCCCCAGTCGGCGTATAAGACTATACCCGGCGTATAAGACGACCCCCGACTTTTGAGAAGATTTTCCTGGTTTAAAAAGTCGTCTTATACGCCGGAATATACGGTACTAGTATTAAACCATGCGCCTCCCTTTGAATGATGATATAATGAATCAGATATTAAAATTGTAAAGTACTATGGGATCATCCTTGTAGGACTTCTCACACTCCATTCTTCTCCTCACTTTTAAAGCTTTACACTCTTCTGCCCCTCCTTACATCTCAGCCCTAATTTCTCGTTATGCACCATCCAGACTCTTGCGTTCTTCTCAAGGATGTCTTCTTTCTACCCCCTTTGTATCTAAAGCCCTCTCACGCCTTAAACCTTTTTCACTGACTGCCCCTCACCTCTGGAATGGCCTTCCCCTCAGTACCCGACTAGCACCCTCTCTATCCACCTTTTAGACCCACCTTAAGACACACTTGCTTAAAGAAGCATATGAATAGCACTGTAGATATTCTGAACACATGATACATAAAGCTTGGCCCCCTGCAGATGCACTTACCAGAACTCCCTCCTACTGTCTCTGTACGTTCTCCCTACCTACCAATTAGACTGTAAGCTCCTCGGAGCAGGGACTCCTCTTCCTTAATGTCTAAAGCACTTATTCTCATGATCTGTTATTTATATGATCTGTTATTTATTTGATTACCACATGTATTACTGCTGTGAAGCGCTATGTACATTAATGGCGCTATATAAATAAAGACATACAATACAATACAGCCATGGTGCTGCATTTTAAAGTACCATATTTAAATTAAATTGTATTGAAAAATGTGACCACTCTATAGTCCTCATCTCATGCTTCCCAGTGCATGATCACAACTCTCATACTCCAAAGGGAACGCAATATTTCCGATTTAGTGTATGTATGTATGAATGTATGTATATACACATACACAATTTATTTTGAATCACTACCCGGACTAATAACAGGGTTACCATCGCTTGACCTTGTGTGATAGGACTGTGCCTTGCTAATATGCTAGGTGAAAGTTGAAAGATTTAATCTCCCCCCTGTTTCAAGTATGCAATATGAGACGTGAACAGCTTAAACTTCTCAAGAAGCCGCCAGGTAATGTCAGTGGAATCTGCCGTTTTCTGGGTAGAGAGCAGTTACCACTGTCACCTATGCCAAAAAAACAATCAATATCAAAATGGGAAACGTGAGCATGAACCAAGAACTTAAAGCAGCTTAACTATGTTCTTGTCACCTGAAAGCTATTTAACCTCTTCACTGCCACCGAGGCCTGCAATACGCTCGATTTTGGACTTTTTAACTGGAGTAAATGTTACTCAAGAAGAAATAGGTTTTTACCTTAATTTCAACATCATTCCATACCTAATTGGCAAAGGTCTTCATGTATTTCTTTTAGGAATTTTATTTATTGAAGTATTAATCACTGCAAATAAGGGGGAGGTGGCAAAATCAGTTTAGTCTGCAAGCAAGCAGGCTTATGACGCTTTGGCCAAAGGGTTAACCAAATAACCAAGTATTTATTATTATTATTATTATTATTATTATTGAAGTATTTTACTTTATACTTTTCATCATATATGTTTTGTCAATGGGATGTAGCATTGGGCACCCCCTGTCTCTTGTTGTATTCAATTGCCACACTCAGTAGCTCTCTTGTTGACATAAATATATATTCATCATGTGGTGGGTGTGGGAGTTTGAGCTAGCTGGGAATGTGTGTTAATCAATGTCTGACGGGTAGCAGTCAATTGGAGGCTGTGGCACCTCCCCCCAGAGCTCACTCCTCCTCCTTCACCTTTTAACTTGGGAGGTCATTTCATTTGCTGCAGGAACAAGACCTATAATGGTTCTTCCCCTCTTACAGAGGTAAAAGGAAGGGTTCACAGTGTAGTGTAGTGTAGGACCTGCATTAATTTGGTTATACCTTGACGTTGGTATGCAGGCTTATGACGCTTTGGCCAAAGGGTTAACCAAGTATTTAATATTATTATTGAAGTATTTTACTTTATACTTTTCATCATATATGTTTTGTCAATGGGATGTAGCATTGGGCATCCCCTGTCTCTTGTAGTCTGCAAGTAACTCTAATTGACCTGCCATTGGCAGATGTTGGGTTGCTATTTCATGTTCTGCTGCTTTTTAACTCTGACCGTACCTTAGGCTGAGTCCACGCTGCCGCTGAGCTCGCTCATGTTTGGAGAGCGGTGATGTCACCAGCTCTCAAGCATGAGCGATCGCTGTCCTGCAACATTTTTAGAGCAGGAGGGGAGGGGGCGTGGCTATTAGGGGAGGGGGCGTGTCATTGGCTGAATAGGGGCTGTCTGTGTTTGTCTCTCCCTCCCCCCATTGCTCTCTCTCTCTCTCCCCCCATTGCGCTCTCGCTCTCTCTCCCCTCATTGCTGTCTCCACCCATATTGCGCTCTCTCCCCCCCTCTCTCTCTCTCTCCACCCTTCTCCCCACACAGCAGCACTCCGTTTGCCCCCCCACCACACAGCAGCACTCCATTTGCCCCCCTCTGTCCGTTTGCCTCCCCCCCTCAGTCCGTTTGCCTCCACCCCCCCTCAGTCCGTTTGCCTCCACCCCCCCTCAATCCGTTTGCCTCCACCCCCCCCCCTCAGTCCGTTTGCCTCCACCCCCCCCTCAGTCCATTTGCCTCCACCCCCCCTCAGTCCGTTTGCCTCCACCCCCCCCTCAGTCCGTTTGCCTCCACCCCCCCCTCAGTCCGTTTGCCTCCACCCCCCTCAGTCCCTTTGCCTCCACCCCCCCTCAGTCCCTTTGCCTCCACCCCCCCTCAGTCCCTTTGCCTCCACCCCCCGAGTCCCTTTGCCTCCACCCCTCAGTCCCTTTGCCTCCACCCCCCTCAGTCCCTTTGCCTCCACCCCCCCTCAGTCCCTTTGCCTCCACCCCCCTCAGTCCCTTTGCCTCCACCCCCCCTCAGTCCCTTTGCCTCCACCCCCCTCAGTCCCTTTGCCTCCACCCCCCCTCAGTCCCTTTGCCTCCACCCCCTCAGTCCCTTTGCCGCCTCCCCCCCCTCAGTCCGTTTGCCTCCCCCCCCCTCAGTCCGTTTGCCTCCCCCCCCACTCAGTCCGTTTGCCTCCCCCCCACTCAGTCCGTTTGCCTCCCCCCTCCTTTCCACTTCTCTCTGCTGAATTCAGTGTCAGTGTGTGTGACAGGGGAGTAGAACACGCCCCCTCTATCTTCCCATTTGTCAGAGCAGGGTCATGTTACCCTGCTCTCAGCACCAAAGTATCTCTCCCTTGTCTCCCCAAGCAGAACGCTTGGGAGAGCCCGTGTACACGCGTATGAGCGCGCGAGCACAGCGGGAGAGGGGATGTGCTGATTCACATAGAAGGTAAGCGCGCCAAGCGAGCTCAGCGCCAGCGGGGACTCAGCCTTAGGCTGGGGCCATAGAGGGGGTAGCAGGGCTGAGGCACGCTGACGCTCAGGCTCGCCTGCTGAAATCTGCGCGATTTCATGCCCATGCAGGCGAGCCAGCGGGCGCGATCAGATGGCGGGGGGAGACTGAGGGAGGCGGGGCAGTGACGTCGCTGGGCCAATCGCCCGTCAACGCGCTGTGACGTTGACGCTGCTCCACACTGATTGGATATTTTCAGCCGACAGCGCTCTGAAAAACAGCTTGGCTGTTGGCTGAAAAATCCAGCGCCTCAGCACGCCTGCGGACGCTCGCATGAGCCCCCTCTCAAGGCATCCTCATTGAGGATGCAGGGGCTCAGCGCGGAGCGTCCGCACGGCTTAGCGCGGCCTGTCCTTCTATGGACTCGGCCTTAGTTTGCCATAAGCACTTTTTTTCCCCCTTTCTTCCTTTCATTCAATATGTACATCAATACAATCTGCACACTGACAAGTCATTAGCCAAGTTGCCAACCGATCCGTTCTCCTGTAAATCGATCGCTGAAGATTCGGCTCAGGAGTTCTTTATATCAAAGTTAGGGCTGCAGAAGATTACCCAAGATGCAAAGTTCTGTGTGGAAGCTCATGTGACCAGGCCACACTAGATACATTTGGTGCACTGCTAGAGAGGGGGCAGGGCTCAAAAAGGGGTGTGCCAGAGCCTGTTTCAGAAAAGGAAGGGGATGTGACTTTGTAAACGGTTGCTATGGAAATAAATGTTTGTTACATTAGAATACATTAAAAAAAAAATATATATGTCTTCATACATTGTTGCAGCATTTTTTTTGAGAAAAAAAAATATATATTACATTTTTTTCCCCATAGTACAGTACTGATTTATTAAAAAAAATCTAAAAAAAAAAAAAAAACCACATGTAGGATACTGCTTGAATACGGCCATGACGTCACGCGGCTGGTTCGCCCTCATTGGCTGACTGCCGCCATAACGTGGCCAGCGCTCCGTCGCCACTAGCAAAGATAAGATTCTTGTCTTTGCAAAAATGTGGTCGCGCATTGCGAGCTGTACATGCTCTTGCAGACAGCTACTGGACCCGGCACCATAGAGGGCCGGATCTTGTTCCTGCAGTGCACGCCGTAGCGCTCGCAGCAGCCTACACTGGGGACCCAGCCTAATCCTTGACCTGGCCATATACACACACCTGTTCTCACCCACATCTCCCTGCCTCCTACACCCTCCTAAGGCCTCATCCCCACTGGTCGTGCTATGGTGTGCACGGAGTGAACAAGATACGGCTCTCTACGCTTCTGCCATTGCGCCTGAAGAAAGCACGATGCGCGACAGCTGTTGCCAAGACAGACAAGATGTCTTTTGGCGCGGCGGCTGAGCAGTTGTCACGTCACAGTGGTGGTTCAGCCAATGAGGGCGAAACAGCCGCATGACATCATGGCGGCGCCCCCGTCGCCCACCTCCTGCTCTTCTCATGACGCGCAAGCACAGGTCACAGCTGAAATTGTTGCGCGCGCCGCCATGGGCTCCGACGCGCGCACGCAGTGTCTGGGGCCGTAGCCTAAGGGTGTTAACCCATCTAACTTAAAACTGATTTCTTGTCCCAACTTCTCCTGTGCCCTCCGGAAATGTCCCCTTTCTCACCAACAAGGCTCTGTCTGGCCTCTTATGTTCCCACACTCTTCATCGCTTTGCTCCAACAGAAACCTGGCTCTCACGATATGACTGCTGTTGTGGGCTCTGTCTCACTCTACGCCTGCAGGTCTCCTATTCTTGCTGCCAACATCAGCTCTGCCCTATGCCTCCATATGTTTCTCTCCCGGTTCACACTGTTCAGCTTTTCTACCCGCTCTCTCTGCACGTGGCAATCATCTACAGACCACCTACATCAACATCCCCTGCATTCCACTAAGACTGTGAATCCTGGCTTTCATTCTCTCTCTCTCCTATCCCTTCACTTGGGGACTTCAACCATCGTACTGATGATCCTTCAGTCTTTTGGGCATCTCCCCTTCACCAATGGACCAATTCCAGCACCCAGAAGGATGGTCCATACTAAAAACTGCTCCCTTTCTAATTTCTCCATCCCCCTCGCCCACTTCCATTCTGACAATCACCTCTTTCATTCCCTACCACTCATTACCTCACCTCCCTCCTTCTCTCCATTTACCTCACTGCTCTGGCATCTACCCTGAAAGCCAACCTCTCCTCCCTCTAAGGCCCCGGACATCTTCCCTGCATGCTTGCGGAAGCGTGCTGACGCGCGCTCCCGCTCAGCACTGAGCCCCTACAGCCGCAATTAGAGCGGCTTTAGTAGGGGCTCACCTGCGCTTCCGCGCGCTTGCGGAAGCGCAGGTCTTAGGGGAATTTAAAATTCCCCCGCTTGCCGGCAAGACAGGCCGGTCACGTGAGCGGTTCGCCCAATGAGGGCGAACCAGCTCCGTGACGTCACTGGCCCGCCCCCGGCCAGTGACGCGCCCGACTCCGGCCCGTCCCCTGACTGTCTGTCCCCCTTCTGCCCGATCCCTGCCCCTCTTCTGCCCCGATCCCTGTCCCTTCTGCCCGATCCCTGTCCCCCTTCTGCCCGATCCCTGTCCCCCTTCTGCCCGATCCCTGTCCCCCTTCTGCCCGATCCCTGTCCCCCTTCTGCCCCGATCCATGTCTCCTGTGTGTGTGTGTGTCTGTGTATGTGTGTGTTTGTGCATTGTGTGTGTGTATGTGTATGCATGTGTGTGTATATGTGTATGCATGTGTGTGTGTGTGTATGCACGTGTGTGTGTGTGTGTGTGTATGCACGTGTGTGTGTGTATGCATGTGTGTGTGTGTATGTGTGTGGTGTGTGTGTGTGTGTGTGCCTTTGTGCATGTGTGTGTGTGTGCCTTTGTGTGTGTGTGCCTGTGTGCCTGTGTGTGTGTGCGCGTGTGCATGCATGTGTATGTGTATGTGTGTGTGCGTGCCCGTGAATATATTTATCAAAGTTGCACAATGTTAATAAATAATTTATTCTCACAACATGTCTTTTTTTTAATTTTTTAAATATTATATAATACACACATACACACATACACACACACACACACGTTCCCCAGTGACACACACACACAGTGATACCTGCCTCCCAAGCGCTTGCTGTCTCCTCTGTAAGGACAGCAAAAAGCTCCTGGTAGAGCGAGCGGCAGCAAGCAAGAGCGAGCAAGCGCCAAACATGGCCAAGGCCTATGGCTGAGTCCATGGTGACTCAGCCCGTGCAGAGGCGCGCTGAGGGAAAGCTGGTGCTTTCCCTGGCCTTAGTTAGCGCGCCGTCCGGGGGCTTGTCGGGGGATGGGCCAGTGACGTCACGGAGCTGGTTCGCCCTCATTGGGTGAACCGCTCATGTGACCGGCCCTGCGCTCCTGTGAGCGCGCAAATTTAACATTTTCTAAAGACTTACACTTCCGCACGCTTGCGGAAGCGTGCGCGAGCCCCTGCTAAAGCCGCTCTCATTGCGGCTGCAGGGGCTCACTGGTAAGTGAGAGTGCGCCTCAGCACGGGTCAGCGCCTAAGCGCTGACCATGCCAGAGGCCTTAACCTGACAATCTTAACTCTTACAACTATCTTCCCCTCTTGATGTATATGCCCCGTCTCAGCTCCGACACATCCGTGGCTCTAAACGGCCTTAGCTAATTTCACAAGCATGCTGCCTTTGCACGGCTCCTCTCAACGCCTATGGAGCATAACTCGCACACATATGCCGATTTTCTGCACTATAAATTTTTGCCTCTCCAGTTTTAACTCAGCTCTAAGGCAAACAACACTACTACTCCTCACTCATCAACACTCACAAATCCAATTCATGCTGTCAAAACTCTGTATTTGACACCCTCCTTCAACTTCCCATCCATTCTTCAATCCTCCTCAACCCTCTGTCATCCACTTTAAAGGCAAGGTGGAGGCTATCCACACAGATTCTTTCTGTACCTTCCCCCTCTCTGCTTCTACATAAACCTTCTTCCACTCGACTCCTTTTTTCCTGTTACAGAGTTGGAAGTTTCTACGCAGATTTTCTCTTTCCCAACTCTCTCGCTCTCTGCTGCCTTCGATATACTGTCAATAACTCTTCTTCATATTCTAAACGCTCGGGTATCTGCAACAAAGCTCTACCCTGGTTCTCATACCTCTCCCATCGCACGTTTTCTCTGTGGTGAACATGTCTACGTCTCCTGTTGATCTGTCCGTTGGTTTGACCTCAGGGCTCCGTTCTGGGACCTCTCCTTTTCTCCCTCTACACACTATTGCTTTGTGACCTTATCAACTCTTTGGCTTTAAGCAGAGGAGTAACCTTAATATTTTATTAAATATTCAAAAAGTCAATTTTCACACACAGGTTAAATTGCCACTATAATGGGGATTTACTGTCCACCACCATCACCTCACAGCAAAACAACAGTCCCAATCTCTACAAATAGGAGCTAATTAGGCAGCGAATGAGAAGGTAAAAGGGAAGTACCCAGCACATTAAACCAGCATGAAAAAAAACTGTCAAGCTCCCACTTAAAGCAGCACTGCAGGTTACAGTTTGTTTCTTTATTTTTTTTAGTTATAGGATTGAAGCAGGGGATATCCGGAGCCTAACTTAATTTCAGCCCCCCCCCCCCTCCTCCCCGAGATACTTACCTCAGTAGGAGGTGCCGGTATCTCCATGTTTAAATCTCACGCTGGCCAATAGGAAACCGCAAGGGATGATGTCACAACTTCCTCTTGGTCCTGCAAGACAACGGGACATTTAAGCCGCCATTATGTTAGCCCCAATAAGCCCAGTCGAAGCTTCTACCTGCAGAAATACTGGCACCCCCCCTATGGAGGTCAGTATCTCATGAAGCAAGTGGTCCCGGAAGATGAAATTAACGCAGTGCCACTACGGAGCAGTCTAGGATGTTTGGCCAGGACCAAAACGCCACTGGCATTCCGCACACAAGTTACTGCGCACTCCCACATCCGACAAGCCAGGTCTAAAAAGTGCATGTTTAAATGTCCCGCTCGTTACCGCTACACTGCCTAAACCAGCCGCTCCAATGTGCCGTCTTTAAATGTCCTGCGTGGGATATTTAAAGAGAACGCGTCGGAGCAGCCGGTCTTGGCAGTGTAGCGGTCGTGCATGGGACATTGCACTTCTCAGACCTGGCTTGCCAGAGCTGGCGGTCAGACGTGGCAAACCTGGTTTAATCGGGTCGGGCGTGCGGCGGACATCGCGGCAAAATGTCCCGGCGGTGATTTGTCTGCAGCCAAATGTCCTATTTTTGGCTCTGGAAACCCCCTGCTTCAATCTTCTCATTATTAAAAAAAATAATAAAATAAAAAAAACTGCAACCTGGAGAGCTGCTTTAACGTTGAATAATTCTTAAAATGTACAATCCCATGTAGATCAAAACTTTTACAGTGGTATGTTAAATTAGTTAAAAACCAAGTGATTAATGCACTTTTTCCTTTGAAAGTCTAGAAATTGTTCATGTTTTCATTTACAACTGGACTTGAAAGGGGGTTATTTATCAATCTTTTTTGCTCCACACTTCAATGAGCACACACAAGATTGATGCACACCCACTGCATGTCAAATGACCAAATAAAAAGCCAGCCAAGCAAGGAGAAAACAGAAGGGCATTTAATCTTCAAGTTATCATGTGTAGACTATTTCGACATTATACAGGGAAAAACAAGGAATCTGTAATAACCAAGTAACTTTTGTTAGTCCTGAATGCATAGCAAGATAAAATAAAACACATATTGACTTCTGGGGGAGGCAAGAACGTGACTTTATAAATAACTAGACATTTACCCTGGCATTTCATCAATAATAAAAGTTACAATACCAGACCATACATCATAGGAAAGAAGTATGACAACTTCCGTGCCCTTCCAATACAAACCTCTGGCACTGTACCACAAGTGGTAAAATAAGGAGTATTTGGTCATCTCTTAAAGCCTCTGTCCCCATAGCCACTTTTATGTACTATTACATTAATTATGCTTTATACCTGACAAACTTAAATTATTAAAAGTGTAAGTCGTTTTCCAATTTGAAGACATTTGAATGATAAAACAGGTTTTGCTTGCCCACTTATCACTTTTAGTGCAGGAGTGTCCGTGAGCGCTATGGACATTGCTCGTTGTAGCTCCATGGTACCTGAGATCACAAGTGCAAGTCAAGAACAGAAGAAATCCTCCATTACTGTTCACACGTGGCCACTGCTCAGAGGGCTATAATAAGCCCTAATTACAAGCAAAATTGGTGAGATGTTCAAGGAATGTTATAAGGGCCATGTGAGAGCTGTCACTTGTGATGTTTGATATTCCTTAAATGTCACAAAGAAAACAAATGTTAAACCAACTTTCCAAAAAACACTTAAAGGCCTGATTAATACCACTATGAAATCGAGTTGGCCAACAGCTAGTAATATTCCGTTGAAAACAGCAGCTTTAAAGAGTAAATTCAAGCCTTTTTGTCTTCATTGTTTTAGTATAGGATTGAAGCAGGGGGACTCCGGAACTCCATTAATTTCAACTCTGGAGACTGCCTTCTTCCGGATGCATTTGCCTCCGTACTGGGTGCCAGTAGCCACCACTCCAGGGTTCACTATATAGTGGCTTTTCAAAGCACCTGTGCCCTGTGGGCCAATAGGAAGCCGTGACGTCATCCGGTGCGACTTCCTAATGGCCCATGTGACGAGGAAGCTGAAAACTGCAGAAAACTGAAGAAAAGAAAGGACAAACAAAAAAACAGCTTGGATTTCTCCTTTAATAAAGACAATGTTGCAACGTAAGCCGGATCATAGCAACCCCACATCACTTTCCCCACTGCTCGTAGATTGCGTCATACGCCCTCCTCCCCAGAGGATTACTCATTCCAGCTCTTCAGTTCAGGGATAGACATAGGGATAGATGTATTTCTAAATGTAGCTAAAAATATATGTTATTTGAAATAAATGTTAAATATATTATGAAAAAAAGTTTTCAAATGCATAAATAAGTTAGTTAAAGCATTCTTTACTATGTAAGGAGATATAGTTCAATAAATCTGTCACTATCGTTATTGTTAGATTTTTTTGAACTATGAAATCACTGCTGCATCATTGGGTATGAGAGTCCATAACTACTGTAGCTCCTTACACTCCACTACTGTGTCACCAACTGCCTCTTTTTCTCCTCCTAGGTGTCCCACTACTATCTCAGGTTCACATGTCCAAACCAGAACTTCACCTATCAATTCTATCACTACACCCAAATTCACACCATACTCCCAATAGGCCAAGTGCAAAATCTGAGTCAATTTTGACTCCTTCCTCTACTTAATCCCACATATCAGACTTTCACAAAGTGCTGCCTCTACCCCTTCTGCCATTAGAATAAAAAAAATAATTAAAAATTCACCTTTGTTCTGTCTCCAGTCTATTCAAAAGAATGTTTCCATGCTAGTTTCTCACAGAGCACTCTCCCCCACCACCTCACTCATCTTTGTTGATAGATATTAGAGACATCATACTTGTTTACCGCTACGTACATTGTAGCAAGCTACCGTTGAAGCATTTGAACCAGTTGTTTCTATGTTTTTTTTCTTTTTCATACAGTATATTGATAAATATTTTAAGTATACTGGAACACAGGTTCCATGTATGTACCATACTCCTTTAAGATTGCACCCAATTAGTCATTATAGATGTGTGATATTAATCAATGACGGATACTTAAGGGAAAGTTTGTGACAGCCCACATCTTCACCCCTGAAGAAGCTAACTGGCAAAACGCGTAGGGTGGAACTCAATGCCGAGAAGGCGTTTCCAGGAGGAACAGAGGGCACAGAGCCGTACTAAATCACGTCATCGCAGGGGTGGAGTCAACAAACAAGCGTGCAAAGTACTAGTCTTCAAAGTGCAGGTTCTCCGGTGCTATACGGACTCATCGGCGTACAGATAAAATTTTAAAAAAATACTTTCTGCGAGTGCAGAGTATAACTCTGCTAATGATTAAAGAAGATATTGTGCTATTTTCTGTTCTTTTCTCATACCACGATTCTCAGAGGTTCTAAGGCTCTACATAGCCCTACAATTCCAATGAAGGGAGATCAAGATTCGCCTATATAGATATCATGGTATAAATGAATGCAAATTTCTACCTTGTGAGTGCATTACGCATACATTAATTTTTCACCATTTGTTCAGAAAATACTACACCATATTCGTTTTTCCACCAGTGTCCATGGTTTCTGATAATGTGCTAGAGTAAGTTTATTAATAAAGTAAATAAATAATTGTGGTGTTTTAATGCCTTCCAGTACCATAAGAAAAAAATTAAATTAAATTTAAAACAAAAACACAGCCAAGTTACCATGGCCTACATTCAAGTGCTGGCCATGAAGAGATTGTGTCTATTAATATATTTGTAAGTTTTCTTTCATAATTAGGTTATGCTGGATAAAAGTGACAAAATGCATTAGTCAAATGAAGAAGCTAAGATGCTGGGTATACTCCACTACAGAAGAGAGGCAGAGGGCGCCGAACGCTGCAATAAATTATGGACAGATTTGGCAGATAGGGGACTATAATATAAAATGTGTAGGTGTAAGTAGTTCAAGAAGTGGTGCACTCACAGTACCCAGTATATTGGCTACCGGTGCTCAGCAACAGTGGTCCTGCAAACAAACAGCTACACCGACAGTCCAAAGAAACAAAAAGGTAGTGGCACTGGCATGGTCTTCCAAATTAAAAATAAATACATTAAAAAAAACAAAAGGGAAGAAGGATACCTAGTTTATTAGACAATGATCAACGTTTTGGTCCGCTTGTGAAACTGTCTACCATCTTGAGAAAAGTTTGCAAGCAGACTGAAACGTCGATCCTTGTCTAATAAACTGGAGTGCCAGTCTAATAAACTGGAGTGCCACTACTTATGTATCTTTAGGTGTAAGTAGTTACAGAAGTAACAATGCTCAGTCTCTCTAGCACCATGACACAGTGACAGTCTGTAATTAATTGCACAGCTCCATTTCACAATGAAAGGATAATAGTACAAGATGAGCAAAGGTAGATTTGCATATTATTCAGTGATAGAATGCACTGTTATTTTTTAAACATTTTTCAAATATATTCTACCAGGGTTTGTACATGGAGTAAACTATGTTGTTTTCAAACATGTTCAGTGTTTGAGTACATAGTTAACAATATCAACCATAAAGAATCGTATTCTCAGCACCAGTGGGATATGTTACCCTGCTCTGCAATGCTTTGCTGGCAATGAAAAAAATACATTTGCGAGGATAGGTCTGTGGATAATAATGGAGCGATATGTATTACGGTCCTATTCAAATAGGTTCTAATAAAAAAAAAAAAAGTGTTGCAATGCTTCGATGACACGGAATAGAATCTAAAATACAATGCACTGGATTTTGAACAAAGAATAAAAAGCAGCACTGGTCTCGAATACCATTACACAAGAAAAAGCAGCACAGGTAATAATCCTGCTCTCCAACATATTACTGACCTCTCAAGATAGATAAAATGGGAAACTGGACTATTAAGAGATGTGTAGAACAATATTTCTCAAAATGTGGGTCCTGGATCAGACCGTGTACAAAAACCTATTTTGACATTTCATACTTTTCTGTGGCATTTCAGTTAAATTTCTGTCCAGCAGACAGATTAAAAAAATATATATATATTTTTGTTTTGTTTTGTTTGTTTCTTTAAGCAAGTGGCTCTCCAACTTAAAAAAGGTTGTTTCTTGTCCACTTCAATGTCAATATTACGGAAAGGTACCACACACACACACAATATGTTAATACATACAAATTGTATATTTAAAATCAACAGGAGTGTGTAGTTAGTGTCTGAAAAGCATCAGGTCACAAATGGACCTTAATTAATGATCTGATAGAAAAAGCTATGGGCTGCAAAGAAAACTAGAATGTTTTTCAATAAAATCAAGATTTAAGTCCTGTGGGTGATTTTTTTTTTTTTTTTTTTTTTTTTTAATATATATATATATATATATATATATATATATATATATATATCAGAATAAATGAGTACTGGACTAACACGGCTGATATATATATATATATATATATATATATATATACACACACACACACACACACACACATTGAGGCCCTTATGTAAGAGAAGTTGAGCTCTGAGACAGCCACACAGGGGGTGCACTGGCGAGTGACTAATTTGGATGGCAGCTAATACTTGCCAGGCCCAGGCCCGGGCCCCTGCGGGAGGGGACACAGGCGCTAGGCCGGAGAGGGTGGGGGCGGGGTGCTGACGTACCGTTGAAGTGCTCGGCGTTGGCTGTCCGTCTCCCCAGCCGGCGGCGCAGACATGTCCCTGAGGCGGCGCACTGCAGGGCCCGGACACCCCGGCCCCCGGCCCGCACTCAGCGGCTGATCCCGGGCCCCCCCGCGCAGCCAGACCAGACACGTCCGTCCCCTGCTCCTCTTTCTGCCAGCAGTGGCTGCTACCAATGAGCAGCGGAGTCCAGGACGCGGCGGCTTCTCCGCAGACACTATGGAGGCTGCACAGCATCCCCCCCAACCTGACGGAGTCGGAAAATAACGAAGCACTGACTGACAGCGTGCTTCCTCCAATCCCAGGTACCGCAACGCCATCGCCACCAATCAGCTGACGAGCAGGCGAAGAAAGCGTGGCTGAGGGCTGCTCCGTATAGCCAATCAGCGGCCTGTTGGCCCACACGCGCAGAAAAGGGCGGAGATCGTTATCGATCCAAGGGGCGTGGCCTGAGGCCAGTAACCCGGTAGCATTGGAGCTGAGTGGTTGTGTGCCTGCTGCAGAGCAGGAAGACACGGGGATGTGTGACATGAAACATTGAAAGCAAATGGTGGTGGTGCTGAGCTTCTCACGTTATTAAAATTAGTTTTATTTTTGAAATCCTAAAAACAATTTTTTACAACTTTTTTTTTTTTTTTTTTTAACCTTTTGGGTTCATGTAACAAAGTACAAATTCGTCAATGATTCAGTACACATGTCAAAATGGGGGAAGTGCTTCAATCAGAGCAAGAAATCAGCTCACATAACATAATACCTGCATAGAATTTACTAGGCCCGATGGGCAGCAGAAAAAAATGGGCCACAAACCTATTCAAAGACATATTTTTTTGTTTTATAGAATTCCTACCCTCCAACTGCACTTACTGTGTTTGCAAGTACTGTCTCTATTAATGTTCTGTATCTATCAACTGTACCTATTTCTGCCAGTGGTTAGCTGCAGCTAATTAAGGCTTGTTATATAGTGTGCGCGCGTGCCAGTGCCGCATGCTTTTTGTGTGTGAGCTGTGAGTTGACAAGGTTGTGTGTGTGTGTGTGTGTGTGTGTGTGTGTGTGTGTGTGTGTGTGTGTGTGTGTGTGTGTGTGTGTGTGTGTGTGTGTGTGTGTGTGTGTGTGTGTGTGTGTGTGTGTGTGTGTGTGTGTGTGTGTGTGTGTGTGTGTGTGTGTAATGTATTATTTATGTAACCCTCTTTCCCTCTGACTAGACGGGTCTACTGGTGCAATCTTTATCTGCTGGCTCACAGTGGTCTGAGCCTCCGCTAGCTGGGAGCCTGGGGCCACAATTTATTTTATTTATTTATTTATTTATAAAATATTTTACCAAGAAGTAATACATTGAGAGTTACCTCTCGTTTTCAAGTATGTCCTGGGCACAGAGTAAAACAAATAGTGCATGGTTACAAGTACAGTTACATAAATGAACAGGGTATACATTATATACAAGACATTGCGTGCACAGTTAAAGAAAATATATATTATGAGCATATGAAACAGTTACAGACCAGGTTAAAATGTGAGACAGCCTTAGATTTGAAAGAACTTAAAGGATAGTTAGCTGGGTTTGATGTATTCTGGTGGAGATTGTCAGAGTAATATTGTGCTTTTGCATGCCTTGTTTGCCTTGTGCACATGTTCCGCATGCATCTGTAGTGATTGAGATCCTTGGTAGTGCCAGTTACTTTGTAGCTTTTCCACAAGGTATCCCTGAACTGGTAGAGTGCTATAAGGTCAGGTGTAACCCATGGAAGGTGGGCCCCCCGTACTCTTATTTTGCGTAGTGGAGCATGGGTATCGCAGAGTTTTAAGAACTCGGATTGGAAATAGCCGAGCGCAGAATCAGGGTCGGGAATTAAATCGATTCTGTGCCATGGGCAGTTGTAAGATCATCTAGATCTGTTGTGGGTTAAAGTTTTTAACTGTTCTAGTGAGGAGAACTTTAGGGCTTGAATGGGGCGGTTTAATTTTCCTTACACAGTACACTATTGCATGGTCACTGAAAATATCAGGAAGGATGCCAGAGGATTGGATTCTGCTGGGGTTTGAGGAGAGAATCCAGTCTAGCAAGGAATGGTTATGCGATTTCAGGTTTATCCATGTGGGTTGGGAAATGAGTTGCGATAGGTTAAGTGACTTGAGTTGTATCTGGATTTTGTGGTTTTTAGGGTCAAGCCAATTGAAGTTGAAATCCCCAAGAACTACCAGCTCACTCTTCTCATTCAGAGAGGAAATGGAGCCAAGAAATTGGGTGATATCAGTCAAGGATTGTAGAGGGGCTTTAGGGGGGCGGTAGATGCCAGCGAGCAAGATGGGCTTAGAAAAGGGGAGGCAGATTTTGCCAACTAGAATTTCAAAAGAGGGTGGGCTTGGTGGGCAATTTAACAGTGTAAATTGTAATGTGTCTGCAATATAAAATAACACCCCTCCTCCTCTCTTTGACCTATCTCTCCTAAAAATGGAGTATCCCTGAATGGCGATATTTGCATCAGGGGTTTTAGGGGAAAGCCATGTTTCTGTAAGAACGATGGCTTTGGGTTTATGCATAAGGCACCATGCCTTTAGTTCGTCCAGTTTGGGCAGCAGGCTCCGGATGTTTATATGGGCGACAGATAGCCCTTTTTGGAATTTAAAGGTGGAATTCTCAGGGGCTTGGGACAGAGCTGAAATGGGATGATCTGGGTTAGGTTCAATATCACCTGCTAAAGAGAGTAATAGTATGAGTAGAAATTTGGTTAGTTGTTTGCAAGTTGTAGATTTGTGGTGTTTGCCATTTGAGTGAGCAGTGGTTGGAGTGCTAGTTTTTAGAGTGCTCCACCAACATTCAGTAGATAGTGCAAGGCTTTTGAGTAGTCCAGGGTGTATGGTGATGTTGGGTGTGGGCCAGGATGGAGGATTTTGTAGTGGATAGAGGGAGTAACATCTCCATGAGGCCAGGAGAAAGAAAAAAGTTAAAATGCATAGCAGGTTCATGATGCCAGAGGTAGGCAGTGCTGCAAGGAGCTTTTGTGAGCAGAGTGAGTGTGAGCAGACTAAACAGCAGGTTTGTGCCTGTTCCTTGTCAAATGTTTAGCTGTATTGCAATGCTAGAGTCAGTTCAGGGTTTCAGTGTATTGTGCAGTCAGTTTTGGGAGAGACTGCAGTAAATAAGTTGTAAAGGGGTGGGGGGTTGAAATAGGCAGGTAAGCAAGCATGGGATCATAGTGTGAACTGAATAGCTTACCGTTTGTTATCTTGAGTAAAAGAGTGTGCAGTAGATCCAGTCCCCAGTCACCTCTAGTCAAACTATAGTCTAACTGTATTTATCACTTAAAAAGCTCACTTTAATTGCCTCACTGTCTAATGCCAATTGCAGTTCCTGCAAATTGCAGGAGAGGTGTTGGTATTATACAGATAAAGCAGTCACATGACCCTCCCCCTCCCCAATCAATCAGCTTGTTCCAGTTGGTCAATTAACAGCACAGAGTTTAAAAAAAAAACAAACACTTTTTAAATTCAAACATACTAACTTATATCAATTCTACAAGGCCAGAGTCAGTCTGTCTTTTACACAGGTTTTGCACATCAGGGACATACCTGTGAAGAGAATGCAATTAGAGCCATGTCATATCAGCTGAGATTATTGGTCTTGCATGAAGAAAGTGAGTATATTAAATATAGTCTAACTGTATTTATCACTTAAAAAGCTCACTTTAAATGCCTCACTGTCTAATGCCAATTGCAGTTAACAATAGTTAATTGGCAGCGCCTCCACTTGCCCCGGATCCCCAATATGTGAGATTTCTCTGGACAAGACAATAACAACACCCAGATATGTGCAAACCTTTACTATGGACATATATATATATATATCATACAACACATCTGGCTGATCAATAACCTTGGCAGTAATATAATAGCATATAAACATATATAAATATAAAAGTCTTCAGCTTTAAAACATACATTGATGATGAACTTATCCCACGAGGACTCAGAAGTAATTTAGCTCCAGCAAATAACATCATAGACGTACAGTTTATGAAGGACTGGATATTATTCTGGGCAAATGTTCTAAATCACTTATGCAACTATTGGTAGATTACCAAACGATACAATTAAAACAACAAAACACCACAGTTGATTCTTTATTGGTTGAAGTAGAACAATGGAAACACATTCAGAATTTATTGACTTGGAAAAGAAATTACAGTCCAACATAGACAAATATACCAGGGGACCTGAAAGAAAGAAATAAAAAATATCAGAAAGACAAAAAAGATTTCAAGGAAGGACATATCTACAGATACCATTCCAAAAAAACTAGTACGGTTACTCAACAAGAAATACTTGAAACCTCAACTGAATACGGGATCTCAGATGCTGAGGAGGAAACTCACAAACATCCCAAACAACACCATATGCGGTTCCAAGAATCTAACCCTGTTTTAGAGGGCACTGGGCCTCAAAACCCATACAGTGGAAGAGGAAGACCAGGAGGGGGCAGAAACGGTCAAGGAAGAAACAGGGGGGGTTGGGGACACAGGAGGTACAGAGGCAGGGGATGCAATTGAAGGATTTGGGGTTTATTCATCCAGGTCAGGGATCGGATGAGAGTCAGATTATAAACCTTTCCAATCTAGAATTGAACCCACACCGTCTTAGCGTCCTATCAAAAGGGCTATCTTTCTCACCAACAGGTCGCCTAGATATATTTGAGTGGGTAAAAGACCTTAACTTGTTTGCTAGGAAGCTTCTCCTACACAAAATGTTCAAAAGAAGGGACACTCAAATAACAGACGACCTAGGTCTTGAACCACTAGATCTAATGAGTAGGGACAATCTGGACACTAATGGAACTTATGACAGTATCAGATTTACCACTGGGCGAAGGGCCATTTACGACCTTACGACCGAAATCTAGATTTATGCCCTCCTCAGATGCATGTTCAAACATAGCGGTCTTTGTATCTTTGGTCACTAAAGACCTTGAACATCTCAATAAAACTGCTAGGGTAACACATGATACTCTGCGCTATTGTGAAAGAGCTGCTCTTAAAGAGCTTGAACAGGACAGAACAATAACCATCAAACCCTCAGATAAAGGGGGTAACTTGGTCATCCTAAAAAGCATAGTTTATGTTAAAGAAAATGAGAGGCTACTCTCAGATACGGCCTGTTATTCCATTTTAAAGACTGACCCCACTGAGAGCTATCATCTTGAACTTAATGATATCTTAAATATTGGTCTAGTAGACAAAGTGATCAGTGAAAAAGAGAAAGAGTTTATACTAGTCAAACAGCCAAAAATCGCCACACTGTACAGTCTACCCAAAATACACAAGGGGAAGACACCTCCACCAGGAAGGCCAATAGTCTCAGGCATTGGGAGCCTTACTGAGAATGCAAGTGACTATATTGACCGTATCCTGAGGCCCTTTGTTATAGCCCTTCCATCACATCTTAGGGACACCAAAGACATTCTCTGTAAAATTGAGAATGTCAATGTTACTATAGATACCATCTTGGTGTCCCTAGATGTTGAGGGGCTATACACAAGCATACCCCATGAAACTGGCATCTCGGCAATATCGTACTTTCTGAAAACTAGAGGGAATCACCTCCTGAAACACAATGAGTTTTTTCTAAGGTTGTTGACCTTCATCCTCACCAAGAACTATTTCTGGTTTAACAAAACACTCTACCACCAGACCCAGGGTACAGCAATGGGCACCAAATGTGCACCGTCATATGCGAACCTGTACCTGGGCTGGTGGGAAGCCGAAATAGTATTCGCAGAGAATATGGAGAAATTCACTGACCACATAATGATGTGATATAGGTATATAGATGATATACTTTTACTCTGGAATGGGACGCTAACCCATCTGAAAGAGTTCATCAACACACGTAACAAGAATGAGAACAACCTTAGACTCACTTTAGAAGTAGGCCCCACTGAGATTTCTTTCCTTGATCTTAAAATCTCGATCAAGGAAAATGGGGACCTATCATCAACTACTTTCAGGAAGACGACTGCAACTCATAGCATTCTCAGAGCCAACAGCCATCATCCCCCCAACCTAATAAGGAACATTCCTGTAGGCCAATTCCTTCGTATTAGACGCAACTGTACCACATTCTTGGAATTCGAGGAACAAGCTATACTCATGAAAGAAAGATTTATAGCATGTGGTTACAGTAGGAATAACATAAAGACAGCCTATAAAAGAGCCAAGAGTACCCCCAGGGAAACCCTTCTAAAAGACAAAACACATGTACTAGAGCCAAGTTCCATTAGGTTCATTGGAACCTTTAATTCCCAGTGGGACCTAGCCAGAAATGTATTTCAAAATCATTGGCACATTTTAAAAGCAGATCCAGACCTTAACGAAATACTTAAAACCCACCCAGAAATGACACCATGAAGAGCTAAAAACTACGTGACCACTTGGTTAATAGTCATTTTGAAGGGGAAAAGAGCCCTAATACATGGTTACCCGAAAAACCCAATGGCTGTTTTAGTTGCTACAACTGCAAAGCCTGCAGGTCAATCAAAACATCTAAAACATTTCAAAATTGGGATAATACCAGAACCTTTGACAGCAGGAGATTTATCAATTGCAGATCTTCTGGTGTCATATACATGGTCATCTGCAATTGCCATAAGAAATACGTGGGAAAAACAAGACGCCCATTGAGACATCGTGTGCTCGAACATTTAGGTACCATTCGTAACCAAATGGACACACCAGTGTCCAGACATGTTCACGAGCACCACAATGGGGACAGTAGTGTTGTGACATTTGTGGGTATTGATCAATTCTCACTTGGACTTAGAAAAGGGGACTGGGGTGAGATATTACTACAGAAGGAATCCAGATGGATATATACACTAGGGACACTCACCCCCCAGGGGTTAAATGAGGGATTTGTTTTCCATCTGTTCATCTTATAACAATCCCAGACTATACCATCCATCAGTATATTCCTTTATTTATCTGCCTCTATGTGCCTCCTTACATTACCAGATTTAACCACCAGAGGCCCCCAGATAGACTTTGGACGCACTGACGTCAGTGGGAGTGGCCTCTCCATCATGATAACTGATGGACCAATCAGGATCTTCAGAACCCCTTTAAATAGCGGATGTTTGGAGATTCTTCCAGCCTTGACAAAGCCACTCAGTGAAACGTACGTCGGCATTGGACGTACTGACGTCAGTGGGAGTGGTTACAGAGACTACCTGCCCGCTACCCACAGCTAAGACTGCTTATACTTTGAATTCTCCCTTCTTGTCTGGAGTGCAGACGCTGTTACGATCGAACAAGTCTGCACTTCTTGCAGGGAGCCTACGGTGCTTTAGTAACTAGGGTAATTACCTCCTCCGTCTCCAAGTGGCTTTATTGGATCCAAGTGTGATCGCGAGAACCCACTGTTATACACTGAGTGGGGTTTCCCACCCTGGAATATATCCACCGTATTTATTTTAATTCGCCAATTTGTCATAGTTATGCCTCCCTTCTAGGCATACCTAATCATTGACTTTATTTTATCTGATTTCTTTAATAAAAGTTATTTTAATCAAACCACCATTGCTATTAGAATTGTTCAGTTAGGTGTCTCTCTCTTGGTGTTCCTTTATCCTAGCCAATTTGAGTGCTCTCATTATAGGAGTTTCTTTTCTCTTTGTTCGATCAATAACCTTGGCAGTAATATAATAGCATATAAACAATATATGGGTAACCTTGATGTAAGAACCTTATACCTGTGGCTCTGGCCACGCTACACTCTGGAGTAGTGTCCCTCTCCCACCACTGTGTACACCCCACACCATGCCCAATGTACTGAACTAAGACCTTGGTCATGAAAAGTTCAGTCCGCGCTCTGGCTCTTTAAACTTGGAGTGTTGGTCCCTCTCAGTTCTCTTGCTGCTTCTGTGTTTATGAGGTGTCTCCCCCACCTCCAAATGTGGTCTCCACCGGAACCCCGATGGTGATACCAATATCAGCAAAACAAGAAAAAACACAAAAGCGCACCAAGATGAGAAATAGATATTGTATTAGCAACAAATAATAAAATTAGTAACTTACATATAAAATTTCTTTAATAATCCCCGATTCTGGTGTCTATCACAGGAGTAGGGCATCACATAGGAAGTATGAAGGGTAATCTCAGTTCTGAGAGATCAGACCCGCGCGCTGGGGCTGTCTCTGTTCACTCTCCTGTCCTCCACGTGTGGTAGCGTGGTGCAGAGTGTAGCACACATGTGCAGGAACCGGGGCCTTCAATAGGTGTCCTTAGGATGCCTGTCCGTTTTTGATAGCATAGAAACGATCGGAAATAAGCAGGAACGGTACACTTGAGTGTGTACTGGTGGTGGGTAGTAAAACCGCCAGCCACAACAGTCGCGACGCGTTTCGTTTAACAAAGATATCGCCTGAAGAAGTTTACTTTGTTAAACGAAACGCGTCGCGACTGTTGTGGCTGGCGGTTTTACTACCCACCACCAGTACACACTCAAGTGTACCGTTCCTGCTTATTTTCGATCGTTTCTATGCTATCAAAAACGGACAGGCATCCTAAGGACACCTATTGAATGCCCCGGTTCCTGCACATGTGTGCTACACTCTGCACCACGCTACCACACGTGGAGGACAGGAGAGTGAACAGAGACAGCCCCAGCGCGCGGGTCTGATCTCTCAGAACTGAGATTACCCTTCATACTTCCTATGTGATGCCCTACTCCTGTGATAGACACCAGAATCGGGGATTATTAAAGACATTTTATATGTAAGTTACTAATTTTATTATTTGTTGCTAATACAATATCTATTTCTCATCTTGGTGCGCTTTTGTGTTTTTTCTTGTTTTGCTGATATTGGTAAGACCTTGGTCACTTAACCTCTGAGTGTCCCCAAAGAGCCCACCCCCAAGGCGGGATCAGCGCCTGTAGGTACCGGTGTTGGTGTACTTATAATAATACCTGCCTGGAGCACCCGGTCGCTGATACTTCGAAAAGGATCTGCAGATCCAGCGTCGTCTATCACGATTGGTCCCTCACCATCAGGGAGATCTCTCATGAGTCTTGACTCCGCACTGTAGTCTGATCCCAAACTACAGATCACCATGTAGCCCAGGAAGATGCTGTGTCCCTGACTGCTACTATCAGTGATGGGTAAAGTCCCTGTCTAGGGCTGTTCCCTGCAGTACCACAAGCTGGTGGTGACTCAGGGCCTGCACTGGGGCCTAGGGGAATATGCTGGCCTATGCAGTGGGTCACTGTGGCCAGCGTGGTCACCGTTGCACGCTTCCCTTTCCTATCTCCAGCCACTCTCAAGCCCTATTGGCTGTCTGGTACATTGTGATCCTGCTGAGGCTCATGGGAATCGTAGTCCCAGCTCAGAGCCTGCACTTGATTGGTCCCACTTTGCGCGCTTCTATCTGCGCATGTGCGAAGTGCATGAAGGGGTCGCCGCAACTCTCACTCTCCTGCGCATGCGCGAACCACACGCAACATGGCGGCGCCCTGCAACAATACCTCCGGGAATCCCCGGCGACACGGCTGCCCCGGCAGCTCCCCACTAGCGCAGGGGTAAGAAGGGAAACCGGAGGACCTGGCTACATCTATTTAAAAAAAAAAACCACATAGGTAAAAATAAAATATTTATTAACATTGTGCAGACATACACAAATACACACACACACATATACACACATACACATGCATACATATATACACACACACATATACATACATTTCAGCGCCGATAGCGGCGCAAACTCATTCTATTCACCGTCTTCCCCGCTGTCGGCCGGATGCACGCTCACTGCCGTGCGCGCGCGGCCCTTGTATAGAAGGGCTGACTAACCTCAGCCAATTAAAAGTGCCGCGCATACGCACGGTGTAGCGCACGCGGCCACTATATAACAGCCCTAAAGCAGCTGGGAGATTATGGCTCTCTAATGAGTTTTAGGAGGGGGATTTGACACCACTTCTAGTGTGTGTATATAAGTATATACAAATAAATCCATATATTGGCATATTTTATTGTTATTATTGCTAGGGTGACCAGATTTTCAAAATGAAAAACCGGGACACATAAAAAAATTATTTATAAAACAAATTACATCACGTGACGCACCCCGTTGCCATGACAACGAAACACTGCCATCAGGCGTTGACATGTTGCCATGACAATGTAGCATCACGTGATGCCTCGGCGCCATAATGCGTCCCGTTGTCATGACCCACACACAGAGTCACTGACCCACACACAGAGCCACACAGAGCCACACACACACAGCCATTGACCCCCACACACACACACACTGACCCACAGAGACACACACACTGACCCACAGAGCCACACACACACTGACCCACAGAGCCACTGACCCACACACACACACACACTCACAGAGCCACACACACACACTCACAGAGCCACACACACAGCCACACACACTCATAGAGACACACACACTCAGAGCCACACACACACATACTCACAGAGCCACACACACTCACAGAGAGACACACACACACAGACACAACACACACACACCTGCTCTGAGAAGGAAGCAGCTCAGTGTGCTCTGGCCTCCAACCAGTCCCCTGCGGCCCGGCATCCTGCAAAGCCCCGCCCCGGCTTCCTCTGACCTCCAACCAATCCCCTATTGCCCGGCATCTTGCATCTTCTCCTCACCGCCCGTGCGTTGCCCCGCCGCATCGCGCAGCGCCCCTGCAACGTGCGCCATTGCATCCTGCTACAAGAACCGGGACCAGGGCCAAAAACCGGGACATTACCGGGACGGACCAGCAACCGGGACAGGAGTGAAAAAAACGGGACTGTCCCGGCAAAACCGGGACAAATGGTCACCCTAAGTATTGCATACAGTAACTTGCCTAAAAGCTTCTCTATCCCACATTGACATAGCAAATAAAGTGTACCATACTGTATGTTTGGGAGTGTCTAGTAATTTACCATACATCATTCAGTTTAAGGAAGAAATGTATTTATTTTATTTATAAAATGTTTTACAAGGATGTAATACATTGAGAGTTACCTCTCGTTTTCACGTCTGTTCTGGATACAGTTAGGAAATAGTTTGTAGATAAATAATGTATCCATTACCCGTTAACATTTTATCCCTGTTTCTAATAATTTCATAATGATTGTACTGTGCTGAGGGATATGTATGTAGCGCTGTATTTATATAGCGCCCACAGTGTACTCAGAGCTTTACAAAGACAATACAGTACAGGGAATTATAATACAATAAGTGCAACGAAGTCAGACAATAGGAAGGGAAATCCCTTCTCCCGGAGAGTTTACAATCTAAGTAAGATATGTTTGCAATATGCAAAAAAAAAAACAACAATCATCATCATTATATAGAGATCTTTAATAAAAAAAAAAATTAAAAAGCGCCTCAACTGCAAAATATTATTGTCATCCTTCAAGTACCAACATAAGTGAGATTTGAGGAATATGAACAAATAAAAATGTCATTGTAGTAGACATGCTGATCAGAGAGACTATTGTAGGATACATGCCAAAAATGAGTGAGACTTGTGAGTTGTTATGCCTGCACATGGTTTGTGCACAGTTGGAAAGGCGGTACAAAGTCCTCTGCTTTATTTAACAAAAGAAAAGATCATTGAGATACTCCCTGTTCAAAGTTTTTTGCAGCACTTGAAGCACCACATTCAGTATGTTCTTGGAGACAGAGCAGTGCAAGTACTGTACAGACTGACCTGTGGTCACTCCTCTGTGCCACAAGCACACAGCCTAACTGACATTGAGAGTCTTCATGAGCACTTCTTTTGTCTAGGCATTCTGAGAAGTCTCGGGACATTGATTTAATGTCTCTCCCCTGAGGCTACAGCTTCAACGTGTCTCTGCTAAGAACATTACTGCATCAGGCTTGGGCTATCAGTGTTTCATATGTCAAAGGGCAGACCACAGTACTTAACAGTATCACCAAGAGTTAGCTGCTGTACCACTGCATTAATAGGAATTGCCAAACGCTTGGGAGCACAGGGACGTTTCTCCCAGCAATGATACTGCAGACGGGGAGGAATCCGTGCAAGGTTCAAGTGTTAGGATTTCTGCATCTACAGTATATATTTGCAATAGCTTCCGCCATTAAATATCTAATGTTCAATGCACAGTAACATTGTGGTTTAAATAAAACCAGAACTTTATGTGAAAATAGAAGCTTCATATTAATGTAGCCATGGCTGGTTCTGGTTCCCCATCTGCCCTCCCTGACATGTAAGTCCTGGTAGATGCAGGAAGTCAGGCCCAATCTTGGGTTTGCCCCCCCCACAAGCAGCTTACCTGAGTGACAGGGGTGGAGGCGGGACATGGTCTGTGTGCGGCCCAATCCTGGGTGCAGACTTTGTACACTGCCCCTCTGTACTAGGGAAGAGGCAACCATAAATTAGTCAGTCAGAGAGTACTCTAGCTATGGAGTGAGTACTCTGAGTTGCTGTCGCCCTGCGGGGTGGGACTATATGATCAGTTCCATGAGGGGACTGTGAAATAGCAAAGGAGGAGAGGAAAGGCTTCAATCATATTATCTGCTACAGGGACCATCCAGAGGTCTGGGACTTTAGAGAGAAAGCTGTATTCGCTGTATTAATATGCCGTATGCAGTGGATGCTAAATAGAGATGCTCTTGTTTCAATATACTCCTGGCCTGAGTCTATAGTCAATCAGGTTGAGTATGGACTGGTTCTACTGTAGGGACTGTCTTCAGCAAAGCTGGAGCCTACGACAGATGGAGGCGCTAGCACCCAGAGAACGAATCAAGCATCTATCTCAAAAGCCTGTCCTGTTTCCCCAACAACACTGGCGGAACCTCAGCTTTCCTGCAAGCCAACGGGTATCATGCACCACTACACACTGGGTAGCAGGCAGATTTGCCATAGGGTGGGGGAAGCAGCGCTACAGTAATATAATACTGATTATATTTATTTACAAGCACTGTTTTCAAATCTCTCCCAAAAAGATGCTTTGGTCTAATTTAGTGTAAAGGGGGGTTAAGGCTGCACACCACAATATATAAACAAATACATACAGTTTACCGGTGCTGCTGGTTCAAGGAAGTACCTGCCAGGAATTTCCAAAGTACACTGAGGAAAAAGGAGAGAGATCCAGCGCTACACGGATTTCAAAATAATGAATTTATTGTGCCACACGACGTTTCGACCAACAGGTCTTTTTCAAGTGACAAGGCATACTCAAATGAGGGTCTACCTAATATATATACCCTCCAACATTAATCAAACAAGTGAAAAAACAAGTGAAAACAGTTACATAATCACCCCAGCTGCTCTCAGTCCGCTTCCCCTGATCAGTGCTATCTCCATGCATAGCCATAACAGTCCATGAGAGTTCATTTCCGGTTCCTGTGTCCATTTCCGGTCTGTGCGTTCCAGTGACGTCACGGGACTCTTCTGCGCATGCCCATGCGTTCCAGCACTGTCTTCGTCGCCCCGTCGATCTACAGTGACGTCAGTCTTCTTGCCTGAGTAGTTTATCCTTCCCTCGTGCTGCTGTGGGGGCTGTGTGTTCGCTCTATGAGCTGTAAGCCTTCCTTCCTTCTGCGTCTCGATGTGGGAGGTGCTCCTGCGTCCTGTTTCTTCACTGTGAGATCTCTGGAATCTTGTAGTCCTTAATGTGTCCTGAAAATTTCTTTCTCTCTTTTCCTGCAATAAATATCCTTTAGTATGTGATCAGGGGTAGCTGTATATAGTGTGCTCCAGTGTCAATTTAAAATGTGCAAAATAAACATTTATTAAAAGTTTATGGAATGCTTATCAATCTATTTAGTCCTTACTCACTTAAAAGGCTTCTCACCAACAGCAGCCATGCCATATATGAAACATATAAGAAACAGTTTTATCTCCTATCAAGAAAACAGTTGTAGGATATGTAGTCATTTAGCCCTTTAGGATAAACTGTGTCCAACGTGTATGTCCAGAATGTCTCTCGTTGTAATAAAAGTGTATCTACATCGAATCCTGTGGACTTTCTTTGTATTAGTTCTATCCCCATTACACGAAGGGATGAGACTGGGTGGTTGTGGTCTGTACAGTGGTCAATAAAAACCGTATTCTCCGATTTATTATTTATCCTGCTCTTATGCTCAATAAATCTGGTTTTTAGACTCCTTTTTGTTTTACCCACATATAAAAGCCCACAGGGACATTTAATGATATAGATGACTTGTGTGGTAGTGCAGGTGATACGCTTATTGATTTTAAATTTTGCACCACTTCTTGGATGACAAAATACATTGCCTGTCATTAAACTGTTGCATACCGAACAATTAAAACACTTGTAGCAGCCTGCTTTTGGGTTACTTAAAAATTGTGTACTCACATAGTGCTCTTTTTTATCTGCTTTAATGAGAATATCCTTGATATTCTCTCCTCTTTTGTAGGCAAATCTCGGTGTTTCTTTACAAATGTTTCCTAATATCTGATCTGTTTGAAGAATTTTCCAATGTTTTTGCATGGTTTGTCTAATAAATTTACTTGCAGTGGTGTATTTGCTGACAAAGGTTATTTTATCCTCTTTAGCTATTGGCCTAGTCACCATTAGTGGTTCCTTTTCCAAAGATTTTTCCACTTTTGATGCTTTATGCCCCCTTTCAGTAAATCTGGTTTTTATATCTGCTATGGTTCTAGCTACCCTCTCTTGATCGTATATAAAAGACACATTTGATTTTTTAAATAAAATAAGATCAATTGATTTTAAAGATAGAGGGGCCTATGCAGAGAGCAGCGAATTTGAAAAATGGCGAATTTATTAAAAAGTAGCTTTTTTGGAGAGTTTTATTCTCCATATGCAGAAAAGTGCGAATTCTGCTATGTTTAACATGGATGCGTCTGGCGAGTTTAAATTGGCGAGATGCGCGCTTCAGAAACTTGTAAAAACAAATGCGCGCCTTTTTTTTTCCCTTTGCAATGGCCGCGAGCGGCCGCTTCTTGCCAATTTTTTCTGGCGAGGGAAAAAGGAGACAATAGCGCCATTTTATTGGCGCGAACAGCCGCTAGATGCCGTTCGCGGCTCTCTGCATTAGGATATTTGTAAAACTGGCGAGATTGAGGTTTTCGCCAGCCGCGAGGCGAGTTTTACAAATAGAAAAGAAAAATTGGCGCGTTTTTCGGAAATCTCCATTTTCTGCTGTTTTCTGCGCGATTATCTCCAAAAAATGGCGAATTTCGAAAATTCGCTGCTCTCTGCATAGGCCCCAGAGAAGTATTTCTAGTGACCATGGATGTCACTAGTCTCTATACGGTCATCCCTCATTCAGAAGGTTTAGAAGTGGTTAGGGAAAAATTAGAATTAAGTCACCAAAAGGACCACCAACTGATTACATCATGCTATTGTTACACTTTATCTTGCACAAAAATTACTTTAAGTTTGAGAACAATTTTTATTTGCAGACAACAGGTACCGCCATGGGGAGCAATGTAGCACCATCCTATGCTAACTTATACATGGCACATTTTGAGGAAAAATACATCTATGACACACAATTCTTTGGTAAAATACTCTTCTATTGTCGCTATATAGACGACCTCTTTTTTATCTGGGAGGGAACAGAAAATGAACTTATTGAGTTCTTCACATACTTGGCAGAAATACCTACGCCAATTAGATTTACTAAGAATTGGAGCAAATCTGAAATATCATATTTAGATGTAATGATTACATATGATGGACATGAGGTACACACAGACCTTTTCCGTAAACTTACGGATAGAAATGCTACATTGCATGGGTCTAGTTTTCATCCAGACCCGTTAAAAAGGATGTTACCTTATTCGCAAAAAAATCAGAGCGGGAAAAATTGTCGACAGGCCTACACATCTAGCTAGAACCATAGCAGATATAAAAACCAGATTTACTGAAAGGGGGCATAAAGCATCAAAAGTGGAAAAATCTTTGGAAAAGGAACCACTAATGGTGACTAGGCCAATAGCTAAAGAGGATAAAATAACCTTTGTCAGCAAATACACCACTGCAAGTAAATTTATTAGACAAACCATGCAAAAACATTGGAAAATTCTTCAAACAGATCAGATATTAGGAAACATTTGTAAAGAAACACCGAGATTTGCCTACAAAAGAGGAGAGAATATCAAGGATATTCTCATTAAAGCAGATAAAAAAGAGCACTATGTGAGTACACAATTTTAAGTAACCCAAAAGCAGGCTGCTACAAGTGTTTTTAATTGTTCGGTATGCAACAGTTTAATGACAGGCAATGTATTTTGTCATCCAAGAAGTGGTGCAAAATTTAAAATCAATAAGCGTATCACCTGCACTACCACACAAGTCATCTATATCATTAAATGTCCCTGTGGGCTTTTATATGTGGGTAAAACAAAAAGGAGTCTAAAAACCAGATTTATTGAGCATAAGAGCAGGATAAATAATAAATCGGAGAATACGGTTTTTATTGACCACTGTACAGACCACAACCACCCAGTCTCATCCCTTCGTGTAATGGGGATAGAACTAATACAAAGAAAGTCCACAGGATTCGATGTAGATACACTTTTATTACAACGAGAGACATTCTGGACATACACGTTGGACACAGTTTATCCTAAAGGGGCTAAATGACTACATATCCTACAACTGTTTTCTTGATAGGAGATAAAACTGTTTCTTATATGTTTCTTATAAGGCATGGCTGCTGTTGGTGAGAAGCCTTTTAAGTGAGTAAGGACTAAATAGATTGATAAGCATTCCATAAACTTTTAATAAATGTTTATTTTGCACATTTTAAATTGACACTGGAGCACACTATATACAGCTACCCCTGATCACATACTAAAGGATATTTATTGCAGGAAAAGAGAGAAAGAAATTTTCAGGACACATTAAGGACTACAAGATTCCAGAGATCTCACAGTGAAGAAACAGGACGCAGGAGCACCTCCCACATCGAGACGCAGAAGGAAGGAAGGCTTACAGCTCATAGAGCGAACACACAGCCCCCCACAGCAGCACGAGGGAAGGATAAACTACTCAGGCAAGAAGACTGACGTCACTGTAGATCGACGGGGCGACGAAGACAGTGCTGGAACGCATGGGCATGCGCAGAAGAGTCCCGTGACGTCACTGGAACGCACAGACCGGAAATGGACACAGGAACCGGAAATGAACTCTCATGGACTGTTATGGCTATGCATGGAGATAGCACTGATCAGGGGAAGCGGACTGAGAGCAGCTGGGGTGATTATGTAACTGTTTTCACTTGTTTTTTTCACTTGTTTGATTAATGTTGGAGGGTATATATACTAGGTAGACCCTCATTTGAGTATGCCTTGTCACTTGAAAAAGACCTGTTGGTCGAAACGTCGTGTGGCACAATAAATTCATTATTTTGAAATCCGTTGTAGCGCTGGATCTCTCTCCTTTTTCCTTGGTCTAATTTAGCCCATATTAATTTTTTATATGCACATTTTCTTTACACCTCCTTTCCAGGATTTAGCAAGCGAGATTGCCTTGAATGGCAGTTACTGACAGTTTGCCTGCTTGTGTAGTTTGCATGTGTCCATTTGTATTTGCACTGGTTGCAGGTTGCACTTATTTGCACTGGATCCCCCTGGTCTCTCTAACACCCGGTGTCTCTTCCCCTCTGGTCTCTCCCTCCCTCCCTGGTTCTCTCTCGCCCCCCCGACTCTTCTCTCCCCCCTTCTCTCTCCCCCCTTCTCTCTCCCCCAGTCTCTCTCTCTCCCCAGTCTCTCTCTCCCCGTCTCTCTCTCTCTCTCCCCCCGTCTCTCTCTCTCCCCCGTCTCTCTCTCTCCCCCGTCTCTCTCACCCCTCTCACTCCCCCCCGTCCCCCCCCTCTCTCCCCCCACTCTCACCCCCCCACCTCTCCCCCACCCTCATCCCCCCCCTCCTCTCTTCTCTCTTCCCCCCCACCCTCCCCCCTCTTCCCCCCCCCACCCTCTCTCCCCCCCACCAACCTCTTCCCCCCGCACCACCCCTCCCCCCCCCACCAACCCCCCTTCCCCCCCCCCCCCACTCTTCCCCCCCCACCTCTCTCCCCCCCCCCCACACTCTTCCCCCCACCTCTCTCCCCCCCCCACCCACTACCCCCCCCCACCTCCCCCCCCCACCTCTCTCCCCCCCCCACCCTCCCCCCCCACCCTCCTCCCAACCCCCACCACTCCCCCCCACCTCTTCCCCCAACCTCGCCCCCCCACCTCTTTCCCCCCCCACCTCTTTCCCCACCCCCTCTTCCCCCCCCCCCACCTCTTTTCCCCCCCAACCTCTCTTCCCCCCCACCTCATCCCCCCCCCACCCTTCTTTCCCCCACACCTCTCCCCCCCCCACCTCATCTCCCCCCACAACCTCCCCCCCACCTCTTCCCCCCCACCTCTCTTCCCCCCAAACCCTTCTTCTTCCCCCCACCTCTTCCCCCCCCCACCTCTCCCCCCCCACAACTCCCCCCCCCATCTCCCCCCACCCTTCTTCCCCCCCCCGAACCTCCCCCCCCAACACCCTTCCTCCCCCCCACCTCCTCCCCCCACCTCATCCTCCCCCCCACAACTCTCATCCCCCCCCACCCACCCCCCAATCCCCCCCACCTCTTCACCCCCCCCACCTCTTTCCCCCCCCCCCCCACCACTTTCCCCCCCCACCTCATTCCCCCACCTCAAACCCCAACCCCTCTTCTTTCCCCCCCACCACTATCCCCCACCTCTTCCCCCCCCCACCTCTGCTTCCCCCCACCTCTTCTTCCCCCCCACCTCTTCCCCCTCCCCAACTCCCCCCCCACCTCAACCCCCCCCACCTCTTCTCCCCCCCACCTCTTCCCCCCAACCTCTTCCCCCCCACCTCTCTTCCCCCCCACCACAACTTCCCCCCCACCTCTTTGCCCCCCCCACCCAATCTCCCCCCCCACCTCTTCCCCCCCCCACCCTTCTTCCCCCCAACCTCTTCTCCCCCCACCGCTCTTCCCCCCCACCTCTTTCCCCCCACCACCTCTTCCCCCCCACCTCTTCTTCCCCCCACCTCTCCCCCCCACCTCTCCCCCCCACCTCATCTCCCCCACCCATGTCCCCCCCAACCACCCCCCCCCTCTTCTCCCCCCACCCTCCTCCCCCCACACTCTCCCCCCCCCACCTCTCTCCCCCCCCCACTTCTTCCCCCGCCCACCTCTTGCCCCCCCCACCTCTTCCCCCACCCCCCCCCCCGCAACCCACCTCTTCCCCCCACCTCTTCTTTCCCCCCCACCTCTTTTCCCCCCACCTCTCTTCCCCCCCCCACCTCTTCTTCCCCCCACCTCTCTTTTCCCCCCCACCTCTTCTTCCCCCTCCACCTCTTCTTTCCCCCCCCCACCTCTCTTCCCCCCACCTCTTCTTCCCCCCCACCTCTTCTCCCCCCAACCTCTTCCCCCACCTCTTCTTTCCCCCCCCACCTCTTCTTTCCCCCCCACCTCTTCTTTCACCCCCCACCTCTTCTTTCCCCCACCTCTTCTTTCCCCCCCACCTCTTCTTCCCCCCCACCTCTTCCCCCCACCTCTTCTTTCCCCCCCAACCTCTTCTTTCCCCCCCACCTCTCTTTCCCCCCCCACCTCTTTCCCCCCCCACCTCTTCTTCCCCCCCACCTCTCTGCCCCCCCACCCTCTTCCCCCCCACCTCTTCTTCCCCCCACCTCTTCTTTCCCCACCTCTTCCCCCCCCCACCTCTTCTTCCCCCCCCACCTCTTCTCCCCCCCACCTCTTCTCCCCCCCCACCTCATCTTTCCCCCCCCCATGTCTTCTTCCCACCCACCTCTTCTCCCCCCAACTCTTCTCCCCCCCACCTCTTCCTCCCCCCCCCACCTCTTCCCCCCCCCACCTCTCTTCCTCCCCCCCACTTCTTCCCCCTCCCCACCTCTTAGTCCCCCCCCACCTCTTCTTCCCCCACCTCTTCATTCCCCCCCACCTCTTACTCCCCCCAACCTCTTCCCCCCACCTCTTCTTTCCCCCCAACCTCTTCTTTCCCCCCCACCTCTCTTTTCCCCCCCACCTCTTTCCCCCCCCCACCTCTTCTTCCCCCACACCTCTTCTGCCCCCCACCTCTTCTTCCCCCCACCTCTTCTTCCCCCCCACCTCTTCTTTCCCCCCACCTCTTCTTCCCCCCCCACCTCTTCTTCCCCCCCACCTCTTCTCCCCCCCACCTCTTCTCCCCCCCCACCTCATCTTTCCCCCCCCATGTCTTCTTCCCACCCACCTCTTCTTCCCCCCCCAACTCTTCTCCCCCCCACCTCTTCCTCCCCCCCACCTCTTCCTCCCCCCACCTCTCTTCTCCCCCCCACTTCTTCCCCCTCCCCACCTCTTTGTCCCCCCCCACCTCTTTCTCCCCCCCCCCCCACCTCTTTCCCCCCACCTCTTCCCCCCCACCTCTTCTTTTCCCCCCACCTCTTCTTTTCCCCCCACCTCTTCTTCCCCCCACCTCTTCTTCCCCCCACCTCTTCTTTCCCCCCACCTCTTCTTTCCCCCCTCCACCTCTTCTTTCCCCCCCCCCACCTCTTCTTCCCCCACCTCTTCTTTCCCCCCCCACCTCTTCTTCCCCCCAACCTCTTCCCCCCACCTCTTCTTTCCCCCCCCACCTCTTCTTTCCCCCCACCTCTTCTTTCACCCCCCACCTCTTCTTTCCCCCACCTCTTCTTTCCCCCCCCACCTCTTCTCCCCCCCACCTCTTCTTCCCCCCACCTCTTCTTTCCCCCCCCCCCACTTCTTCTCCCCCCCACCATCTCTTCTTCCCCCCACCACCTCTTCTTCCCCCCCACCTCTCTTCCCCCCACCTCTTCTTCCCCCCCCCCTCTTCTTCCCCCACACCTCTTCTTCCCCCACACCTCTTCTTCCCCCCACCTCTTCTTCCCCCCACCACCTCTTCTTCCCCCCCCCACCTCTTCTTCCCCCCACCACCTCTTCTTCCCCCCCCCACCTCTTCTTGAACCCCCCACCTCTTCTTCCCCCCCCACCTCTTCTTCCCCCCCACCTCTTCTCCCTCCCCACCTCTTCTTCCCCCCACCTCTTCTTCCCCCCACCTCTTCTTCCCTCCCCCACCTCTTCTTCCCCACCCACCTCTTCTTCCCCCCCACCTCTCCCCCCCACCTCTTCTTCCCCCCCACCTCTTCTTTTCCCCCCACCTCTTCTTTTCCCCCCACATCTTGTTGCCCCCACCTCTTCTGTCCCCCCCACCTCTTCTTTTCCCCCCACCACTTCTTTTCCCCCCACCTCTTCTTTCCCCCCCCCCCACCTCTTCTTCCCCCCCCACCTCTTCGTCCCCCCCACCTCTTCTCCCCCCCCACCTCTTCTTCCCCCCCCACCTCTTCTTCCCCCCCACCTCTTCTCCCCCCCACCTCTTCTTCCCCCCCACCTCTTCTTCCCCCCTCACCTCTTCTTCCCCCCCCACCTCTTCTTCCCCCCCACCTCTTCTTCCCCACCCACCTCTTCTCCCCCCCCCCACCTCTTCTTCCCCCCCACCTCTTCTCCCCCCCCCACCTCTTCTTCCCCACTCCGTGAGAGAGAACCTGTTTCTAATCATTTTGAATCCCACCACTGAGAGGAAGGTGTTCTGCTATGTGGAAGTGCTTCTCTGAGGGGAAGGTAAAAAGATTTCCTTTCTGAGGGAGCAGTGGAAGAAGTGTCTACTCACTGGCTGCTTGTTGGAAAGGAAGGAGCACACTTTCCTGTCAGACAAGAACACACTAAGGCCGCGGGCATGGTCAGCGCTTAGGTGCTGACCCGTGCTGAGCCGCGCTCACGGTCGGCAGTGAGCCCCTGCAGCCACAATGAGAGCAGCTTTAGCAGGGACTCACGCACGCTTCCGCAAGCGTGCGGAAGCATAGCCGACATTAATGTTTTCGTTTGAGCGCTCACGGGAGCGCAGGGCAAGTCACGTAAGCGGTTCACCCAATGAGGGCAAACCAGCTCCGTGACGTCACTGGGCCCGCCCCCGGATGGCGCGCGAACTAAGGCCAGGAAAGCACCCACTTTCCCTGAGCCTCAGCGCGCCTCCGCACGGCTGAAGTCACCATGGACTCAGCCTAAGGGCATAGCAATATGCAGATAGGCAGGGGGAGAGGACTAAACCAATCTCAAACTGAGCATTGGGAGGTTGCCAGGGCAAACTGACTAGAGGCTGTGTAAAAGGGGATTACTTGAAACAACTATGTTGCAATTGTGACAGAGTTACTGACTCAGTAGGCTGGAATGGAGGATATGTGTACTGTCCAACACTCAACCAGTTAACCTACTTCTGGAGGACTGCATGCACCTGCAGCCTAATTAAGCCGGATTCCTGAGAGACTGCAGGTTTAAAAAAAGCAGGAAGCGATACAAAGAGAGAGACTGTTTTCCCCAGAGAAGGGAGGGGTAAAAGAAGTGCTCCCCAGCTGTGGAAGCTGGTATAGAGGACCTACAGAGGAGTTTCTCTGGGCTCAACATGGGGCTGAGTTCCCCTAGGAAGAAAGGAGGAGAGACCGTGCGGAAGCAGGGACTGTGTTACACTGGGGCATATGCCAGGGTATGTTTTTGGCTTGGGAACCAGCTTAACTGGCCATGCAGTTAGTGAGGGCGAAAGCTATGGTGTAGTTAGCTTTCCCTAAAGGGAATAGGTGTTTATTTTCTATGATTTGGTTTTCTTAAAGGGACAGTGCACCCAGAGTTTATTTGGTTGTGGCTAATAAACCACTACAGTTAAAGTTTCATACAATGTCTAGCCTCTTACTGACCCTGCCGCGAGGCCGTACGGCCACACAATATACACAGCTCTGGCTGCTTCAGAGCAGGAAAAACATGTAACTTTAGCTGGGGAGGGCTGGCAGCCTTAGAGCAGGAAAAATACAGAGTAATAAACAATCCTGTTCCAGGACACTCCCCGCCTGGTATCAGTAGATACCACTATATCTGACATATGTGGAACATATAAAATACAATAACAATGTATCAAG